>NC_142350.1:28803958-28965000 GCF_059441175.1 Urocampus carinirostris
GGTTGCCCGAGGTAGAAAATGCCCAAAATTGGCTAACCCGCTGTTTATCCGTGGTATGCCCGCAAAACAGACGCCGGCGACTGTTCCGCTTCCTCATCGCGTCAGTTCCACGTCATTTCCGCGTGTGGACCACGGGTATAAAAGCTGCCGAGCCGGGCTGTAGAAATCATGACCGCTCAAGACACAGTCCCGTGAAGATCAAGATTTCAAGCTATGGCACCGAAGGAGAAGCCAATATGTTATTATTGTAATGGTTTTTCATTTTTATTTTATTATCTTGTTATGAAATGAAAAGAAATGTCAAGAAATAAAAATGGATTAAGACGAGGTCACTACGGTGACGGGGATCCATGTTCACCCCTTGACGTCTCTAGCACAACTGACGTGTGCCCCGCAAATCGCGCTGTATATACGCGGAAAAGGCGTTTGACCATCACACGCGTTACACACGCTAATTCACGTGATAACACCGCGATACAGGCGCAGAACAAACGTGCTATGACCGTGCTCCACCCGCGATTACCCGCTAAAATTTCGCATCCTACCCGCGTGTAACCACGCCCTGGCCGCGGCCGTAGCACGTCGTTCCGCGTCTGTACCGCGTCATTACCTCGTGTGTACCACGTGTGCCGCCCGCGGTTACCCGTGGTCTAAAGTTTTGAGCAGCGCAAAACTTTTTTCGCGCGGCCAACCACGTGTGAATTTCTTGCCGCCTGTAAAGCACGGGTGTATCTCGTCTGTATCGCGATCTCAAAGCGTCCGACAGCGTCTGCTTCACGGGCAGAAATTTCTGGCCGTGATTCAGCCTCGATACGCCCGTGAAAGGCTGTGTGACCGGGCCTTAAGCTTTTGGATCAGCGCCGGTGTACGAAGGATACTCCATTTACAATTAGTAGTACAGATGGTGTGAACTGAAGTCAGGCAGACTGGATGATTTGGTTAGATGTGTGAATATGTCAGGAGGAAGAAGTAATGGGTTGGTAGCTAGGCCTGCTATCCTCAGTTTCTCTAAATCACACTCCTTCCATCGAAATGAGCCACCTCATCTAACAGCTGCACACTATTCGTTTGGCTCTGATTTTAAATAGCATAGCTTTTTTTGTTGCTGTTGTCTACACCCCTGTACTACATGTACATACTAATGTACATACAAACTAATTGTATTATTAGTATTATGTACATACTAATTGTAATAATTATATTTACTACATAATTTGATGAAAATTTACAAGTTAAATGAAAGGGCATTTTAACACTAAAAAAGTATAACCATTTCATATATTTTATGATGACAGGTAAAGCTGAGCCTCACCAGGCTAGCTGTATGCCACTGGAACTAACTAAATATTACTCACTTTACATTTACATTACTCACAAAGGGAAACATTCGTCCAGTCTCGCCAGCCCAAGCCCAAAAAAGTAAATAAATAAGATGTGTGACTTATTTCATTCTCCTTTCCATGGGCATGCCATAAAAAAATACAAGCTTTGATTCGCAGGTTTATTAGTTCCAGAGCAGGTTGGAGACGGTAACAATCCGGAGTCCAGTCAATGCATTGAAAAGGGAGGAGCCGCCACTTGATTGACTTTGCCTAAATAAGTATTATCCAAATCAAAGGCATGCTGCTTCCACCTCATCCTGCCTTTTGTTTCTGAATGAATGCGTTCACATCAACTGCATTGCTCTGAGTTCATTATGGTAGGAATCATAGGCCGCCGCAAAGTCACTCACCCGAACTGTATGCCCTCTAACCACACACACGTATACACACAAATGATATGTTTGTAGATTCAGATGCATACATTAACCGGTGCAGGCACGCGTACACACATCACTTAGCATAGTATTACAACCAGCACCACGTTAATTAGATAAGCAACATAATCAATTGAAAAAAAAACTGTCCTCCCTTAGGAGATCAGCACACACACATGGATGTGGGTTTTCACGCACTCCTATTAGGCAGCTTGATTGAGTGACTAGGCTCCACACATACATTATTATCAAAATGAAAATAATAGCAAATGTTCTTGCTTTTATCTAGCTGCCGCCACAACTGCAGCACAAAGTGTTTTGGTTTGCAACCTCTGGGAGACAAGCCTGGATAACAATTAATAAATCTCAAGGCCTATATATGTATTTTACAGTATGGGAAATGCTGTGTATGTTCTGCTGCGTTTATGGCTCGGAGAAGAAACTCAATATGTTATGCACACTTAAAGCCACAGCATACAGTGCTGTGGAAAAGTATTTGCCTGTGACTAATCAGCTTTTGAGAAAGCTGTCAGAGCCATTATCCACAAATGGAGAAAACTAGGAACAATAGCAAACCTTCCCAGGAGTGGTCGACCAACTAAGATACAGAAGAACCTTAAAAGACATCCAAGGAACTGCAGGCCTCGCTGGCTTCAGTTATGGCCAGTGGTTATGACTCCAGTATAAGAAAGAGACTGGCCAAAAACTGAGAGCTCCCGGGTAACCGGCTCGGTAGCCTAGATGGTAGGGCGCCCACTCTGAGACTGAGTGGTCGCTGGTTCAAGCCTCGACCGAGTCATGCCTAAGACTTACAACATTTGTACTCATTGCCTCCCTGCTTGGCGCTCGGCATTAAGGGTTGGAATTGGGGTGTCTGCTCACCTAATGACTAAAATGACTGCGCCCTGTTTGGCTGCGGCTGCATCGGCTCGCTACAGTTTAACTGTGCGGGTCAGGTGTATCGACATTTTGTTCTGTGTGCATTGTTACAAAGAATGACAATAAAAGTAAATTCTATTTCTATTCTATTCTAAAAACCACTGCTGTCACAAAAGAACACAAAGAGTGGTTTCAGCATCATGATTATCCTCATTGTGTGGATTGAGGAGTCAAAAATTTACTTTTTGGAAGGCTTGGAGTAGTAGTGGAACTGAGCAAGCGTGTGGATAAGAGACTACTCTGTTGGTTTGGACACATGGAGAGGATGGATAAAAAGCGAATGTTGAAGAGGATCTACAGAGCAGAAGTAAATGGAAGGAGACCAAGAGGAAGGCCGCGATTGACGTGGATGGATGGTGTTTTGAGTGCACTGCAGGAAAGGGGTCTAAATATAGTGGAAACTAGGGCTCTTGTTGGTGATAGGAATGAGTGGAGAGGTGTTGTGAAAGGATAGTGGGATGTTTAGACGCGTTCTATGGGATGGACAGGGCATGAGTATGATGCGGCAGAGGTAAACCAGTGAAAGCTGTCGGGCCCTGCTGTTGAACAGAAGAGTGTGTTGTGTCACCCTGACCCGAGTGAACTGGCCGCTTTCTTGTGTCCCGTTTCATCTGGAGGGACGAAAGCATGACCAACTTGGGTCCCGAGGTGCTTAACTTGTTTGGGTGTTTGGGCATTTGGGTTGGCCATGATCCCAAAAATTTTGTGTTTGTTTTTTTGCTACTTTTTCCTTTTTTATTTTCTTTGTTTTTGTATGTGTTTGTCTTGCTGTCGGTCACCCCTCTCGAGGGATATGACCAGGGTAGAGAGATAGATAGGAAGGCTTGTCCCTAACAATATTATCATCATCATTGTTTTATATATATATATATATATATATATATATATAAAATGGTTTATGGATCCCTTGACCTCATGGGTCATCGCGGCCCCAATGAATATGCAAACTCGACAGCATTCTCCACTGTTGACGATTCCTGGCCTGTTTTTGGCTCTCGGCAAAGTTGGCACCTGTCCTTTTTTTAATGTTCTTTTTCGGTCTCCCTCTCCTCCTATACATATATGGTTCCCTAAACTACTAGATCGTACGGACACCATTTCCTATGGTGTTTAAATATTATATTATGTTATATATATACATTGGGACCTCTGTTATCGCGGTTAATGGGGACCAAAACCACCCGCGATAAGTGAAAATCCGCGAAGTAGCGGCGCACCTTTTAAATTATTATTTTTTTGACCCGGTTAACAAAACCACCCGCAAAAAGTAAAAAATATGCGATGTAGCGACGACCCTTCAAAAAGAAAAAAAATCATATATATATATATTTATATATATTTTTTTAATTATTATTTCTTAGACCCGGTTAATGGGGAACAAAACCACCCGCAAAAAGTGAAAATCTGCGAAGTAGCGACGCCCCTTCAAAAAAAAAAAAAAAAAAAATCTCATCTCATTATCCGCACCGCTTATCCTTATTAGGGTCGCGGGGGGGCTGGAGCCCATCCCAGCCATCTCCGGGCAGTGGGCAGGGGACACTCTCAACTGGTTGCCAGCCAATCGCAGCTGCAAATCACATTAGTTCTCGCAGCTAGCTGCGTTCTTCATCGACGCACGAGCCGAGTGATCCACCGCTAAGAGTCGTACAGCTGGGCGATTTTACGTCCGCCCGGGACGATCGGAGACAAATTCACGACAGGGTTTATACTTGCGCCGCACCGCGGGTGCCGTTCGGTCGCTCTCGCGAGCGAGCCCCTAACCCGCGGCGTGGGTACTTTCGGGCGCGATACGCACGACACCGACACAGTTACGGGGGTCCCGCGCACGTACGCCGCCTTTCGCCCGCCGCGCGCTGACGGCCGCCTGTCGTCGCGCCGCGCTACTGTGGTCGTCGGACAAGCGGGCTTCCCCCCGGTTACGGGGGTACCCCGATCACGCCCGTCGCCTTTTCTTGCTTTTCCGCTGAACTCGCTCCGTCGCGCGGCCCGGGAGTGATTTTTTATTTTCTTTTTTTTTTAACCATTAAAGACCGCGAAGCTCTGAAGCCGCGAACCGCGAAGTAGCGAGGTCCCACTGTATATGTATATATATATATATATATATATATATATATATATATATACATAATCTTTGTAATTACTACTGACAACATTTGGTAATACCTCATGTTTTTCCTCCCAATAGTTAATAAATAGCTCTCTGCGGCACAATAGCTGCTGCAAATTGGAACTAAATGATGAGAAAGAGAGAGAGCTGGTGAGAAGCATACAAAAAAACATGGAAGGTAGAGTGAGAATGAGTGGTGTGAGCAAGGACAGCGCTTGGAACGGAGTGCCGGAATAAGAGAATAGAAATGCAATTGCAATTTAATAAGGACAACCGCTTGTAAATAAATAGACGAAGCACAAGGTGTCATTGCCACAGCGCACAAGATTTCAGACAACCTCCAGAAATCCTGCAACACATATTCATTATTTAAGCCTCGCTATCCCCTTGAAAGGTGCTTGTATATTGATGCTCGAGAGATCAATGCAAGGATTCCTCAACAAGTGGATTATTGATTCGGCCAAGAACTTTGTTGCACATGCTGACATTGTTTGTCTGAAACTTTTTCCAACCGACCTTTGTTTTATCATCGTTTCAGTCGGAATTGGACATTGTGTACAGTGCCGTGAACAGGTATTTGCCCCCTTCCTTATTTCTGTGTTTTTGCATATTTATAACTTAAAATGGTTTCAGATCATCAAAAGCAATATTAAAATCACGCAAAGACAACCCAAAGAAATACAAAATGCAGTTTAGAAATGTTAATTCCATTTATTGGCCCAATGTGATTAAGTAATTGCTCATTGAACCTAAGATCAAGTTGGGCCACCTTTAGCAGCGATAACAGAAATAAAATGTGGAGGAATTTTGGCCCACTCTTCTTAGCAAAAATTGTTTAATCTACCATATTTGAGGGTTTTCTAGCATGAACTGCTCATTTAGGGTTACCCCATAGCATATCAATTGGATTTAAATCTGTATTTTGACTACTCTAGAACCTTTATTTTTTAAGCCATTCAGAGGTGGACTTGCTGGTATCTTTCAGATTGTTGTCCTGCTGCATAATCGGAGAGCGCTCAAGTTTGAGGGCACAAACTGATGGCCGGACGTTCTCCTTCAGGATCTTCTGGTAAACACAGTCAAACACAGCAAGCTGTTCTAGTTTTGAGGCAGCAAAGCAGCCCCAGACCATCATGCTTCACTGTTGGCCAGATGTAAAGGGCTGCAGGCCTGCAAAAGTCAAATTTTTGACTCATCGGTCCACATAATGTTTCCCGAAAAGTCTTGAGGGTAATCGAGATGCTTTTTGGCAAATGTGAGACGACTCTTTGTCTTCTTTTGTGACGGCAGTGGTTTTCACCCGGCAACTCTCACACAGATGCCAGTTTTGGCTGATGTCTTTCTGATAGTGTAGTCATGAACACTGACCTTGATTATTTTTTGTTTCATTCAGTTACATAGTTTTCACACACTGATATTTCTCACACGCTGCAACCGACGTGCGCAGACTCACACAGTCACTAAATGTTGAATTTTCCCTGTGGCTCATTTTCCGGTAATTTTTATGAAGAGAAGTACTGCATTTAACCTTCTGCAGTCCTAGATTGTGCACTCACATTTGCACACACTTCCAGGCTGCAGTCACGTTCTTGCAAAAAGCCGTCGAGTCCAATTAGATACTTATTTCACCTATGTAATAGTGCTGAGAATTACAACTAAAAACCCAATCACAATATAGAGCAAGCATGGCAAACATCCGGCCGGAAGGGCTGATCAAGTTCGCCAAAGGATTTATTCTGGCCCGGGAGACGATACTGGGAGAAGCATTAGCGACATAAAAAAATTGTCCTTAGTTTTAAATATGTCCACGGGATGTCCCCAAATCCAGGTGCCACTCCCAAAGCAACCACCCACTGTGGCTGTATTTGCTGACTTCCATTTATTAAGAAAATTCGAGGAAACGGCAATCCCGATTTTTTCTTTTACTTATAATAGAAGTCACAAATGTACCATTTAATGCAATAAAGAGGTACTCACATGTAGTGTGTGGATATCTCCCTTAACCACAACAATTGCTACTAAACTATGCTTTTTATCCACAGTGATTGAAAATGATCAAATAGCACCTGGATTCAAAATTACAAAATACCACATACATGTCTTTGCAAAAGTTTAAATAATCTTTAGCTCCATTTTATAATAGCAAAGCTCCCAAATTCAGGCTTATTTTTAGTTTTCCAAACACATAGTTGATAATCACTACAAGAGATTAAATAAGTAATAAAATAAAATAATATTGAGGAAAAAAACGCAAATAATCGTTTTATAATCAAATCTAATACCCCTGAATCATAATTTCATTTTAGTAGTGAGCTTTGGAAAGATCCCCAAGCTTTCAGCTAAGGCACACTATGCCAATAATTTACTTATCGGGCCCCCAAGACAATGTTTTCATACAATGTGGCCCCTGAGCTAAAAAGAGATTGACACTCCCGATATAGAGTAACGCATACCGTGTTTTTACTCATGACTCCCACCAACGGTGATCAGCATAACTGCAGCATTTGCTTCAACTCTTAAATTTTCAGTGATTCTGATAACAGATGCCACCACCATTTTATTACAATACTTTGGATTAATAAGATTTAAAACCCAGAAAGAAACCTATATACTGTATATCTGAATAAAAAGTGAATGAGCTGAGCTGAACTCTATTCACAAATAAAATAATAATTTAGCATTGATGTACCAAATGTTATAATGTCATGGAGTCACACACAATAACATTTGTTTATAATAGTTTGTGTAGTTTATTGTCAACTTAAAAAAAAAAACGGAGATCTAAGGATTGTTATTACAAAATATCATGGAGGCCCACCAGGCTTGTAAAGCAGTAGTTTTTAACCGATCTGACTTCAGGACAAAACATCCCACCCGAATTACATGGCCACTTTTAAATTTATGAAATGAAAGGATTTTGCTGTTTAAACCAGATATACTGGAATATATTCCCATCAAAAAAGACCAGGAAAAACTAAAAACAACTTGAAATAATATTACCTATAATACTCAATTAGTTAGATTTTAATCCGAAACGGTCCATTTCTGTGGCTCTGTATTTAAGACGATAAAATCCATATCTGATAAATTCTCAGCATGTGTAAATAAACTTCTGTGTTTTCTCCAAGGACGATGAGACCCACTTCCTGGAAAGAGGTCAAGCTCCTGACCATGTGGTGAAGAGACCATTAACTTCCTGTTAAATGTTAGCAAGACCATGGGTGTCATCGTCAACTTCCTGAAAGGCCAAACCTGCCACCCAGACTGACAAACGATGACGCTGCTGTAGAGAGAGTGAGCAGCACTAAGTTCCTGGTGGTGCAAATCAGTGAAGACCTCTCCTGGACCACTGGCACTCCATCACTAAACAAGAAAACACAAAAGCGCTCTACTTCTTGCGCAAACTCATTCTAACGAGGAACCATCGAATGCATCCTTTCCCTCTGCATTGCTGTATGGGGCAGTAGCTGCACCGCCTATAAAAGGAAAGCCCTACAACGCATTGCTAGAAAAGCCGAGAGGATAATTGGAGTGTCACTCCCTTCCCTGCGAGACATTTACACTAACCGCCTCACCAAAGCCATCTCTATTGCCATCAATGCAACCCACCATGTACACTGTCTATACAGCCTCTTGCTCTCTGGAAAGATACAAAAGCCTCCGCTCCCGCTCTACCAGGTACACTAACAGCTTCATCCACCAGGCAGTGACACTACTAAACTCAACACATGGTAAGATGAAATGAACACTCATGACTGCATATCAACCTGCACACACCTTCTGATTGTAGTATTATTTTACGTATTTTATCTTTTTACCCTTTACCTTTTACATGTATTTATTTGATTGCTACTACTGCTGATGCTTTAGTCAAGTGTATGTAGTGTCTCTGTCAGTGGTATCACAGTATTAGCTGAATGGTCAGTTGCACTTTTATTTAGTATTATCTGAGTTGAGAACTGTTCTCTGCATCTGTACTTTATTGTTATCAATGTCTACACATGGGAGAGTGTGAAAATTTTTTTTATTCCTTGTATGTCAAGTACATCTGAGGAAATTGACAATAAAATTGACTGACTTTCTGTGGTGCGAAATGGCATTTGCAAAGAATTATAGCCAAATATTGTTTAAGGAGTTTAAATTACCCTTAGCTACTTCTTTTCTTAGCATTATTTTGCCAAAGAAAAAGGCTGGAAACTCACTGAAAATGGGTTCCTAACCCACTTTTGGGTCCCTACCAGTTGAGAAACACCGTTATAAAGCACTGGGTGTAACCGTCATTTCCATATTCATCAGCCCCAACAAGACAGCCCCACTTGGTGACAGGACCCACTCTGATTAAAACAAGTTTGTTGAGGTGCATTTGATTGCGAGGTACACAGCGGCGCGTTTCGTATGCCGGGCGGGAAATCACGACAACATGGAGCATGCTTTTACGACATGTTTATTAAAAACTGCTGTGAAGCGTGGCGGCATCCGCAGCCAGGTGGCAAGTTGCGACGTGATGCTGAGTACGTGATGGAGATGATAGCAGCATGAGATTATACCCAGCCTTCCCAACTTATATAATGCCGGGATGAGAAAAGTTTTAAACAAGAAAACAACGTCACGGGATGAGGAAAGTTTTAAGCAAGAAAACAACGTCATGCGGAAAGTCTGGAGAACTTACCTTGATCCTGCGCATCACTTTGGGAATTGGAAATGACCGCCAGTAACACAATTGGAGCCCACAAACGGCCTTGAGAAAACATCCTGGAAAGCAGCGACATGGACCTAAACAGAGAAGAAAATGAGCTTGGAAAACCGTCAAGTGGAGACGCTTAGTACCTAAGGGTGGTCAAATCGATTAAAATATTAATATTTTCGATACTGAGCAACAGGGGCGTTTCTAAGGGGGCAGGAGGGAGGGCCCACGGACACACTACGCCCACCCAACGGAAAATGGATGTAGTACTGACAGTGTCTGGGCAGCGCACATGCTATTTCATTCATTTGGTGTCTGTCAGCGGACACTAGTGTGGACTCTGCTGCCCACTACGGCTTACAGTGTGTTGGTCAAGCCCTACGGAGCAGACACTCCCAGCATAGCCCGTAGTCGTAGTGATTGGAATATTGTCCCTTTTTGAGAAGCGGCTCTTTTAGGTTGCCTGGCTAAAAACAAACGACTCTTTTGGCTTCTAAAAGGCTCTTCAGATGTTTTTGTTGTTTTAGTAATGTTATTAAGTAACATTATGCACAAAATGACTTAAAAAGGGGAGAATTAAGCAAAGCCGGAAAAAAACAACAACTAAAAAAGAAACAAAAGCAAAAATGAACAGAAGAGAAAAACATAAAGAAGGGAAACATAAGTAAAAACCTAGGGGGGAAAGAAAAAATCCAAAAGCTGTAAATGAATAAGAACAAGGAAAAGGCAAAAAAAACATGTAGCAAATCCTCAAGTGACCCCATGAAAAAATATCGAAAACTGTTGCCGACAAGGGCAAGGAAAGAACGGGGTAAAGAGACAAACCAAAGTCTCCACCTGAAAGCTAGGACATGGTAGCTTGTCAAAGCCTACTTAGCACTTCACTGCGACCAAAGATCGGTGTGCTCTCTATGTCAAAGATGTTGGCAGAGGACAGCATGAAGCCAATTATATTCATTACTAGTTAGATATTACAATTGATAATAAATGAATTAATTAGGTGTCACTTAAAGACATAACAACCCAATCACACTGACGGAAATTTGAGACTTGAGACGTTGACATAATTTTCAAAATATTGTGTGCAAGGTAGCAGCTGTCATGTTGACTTTGTTATATTTGTATTTTCTTTTCACCGTTGCTTTTTTTGGTTCTTGACTTTTGTTCTGAAACAGTTATAATAAAAATATTCACATTCATTTTTTAAACTGTTAAAGTTTTCATTGTAGTTATTTATCTCAAAAACAGAACATTTTTAGTGCCTGAAATAAATGTGTTGATTTTAATGTGATTATAAAGTCAAAGATCATGACATTTCCGAGTAAAAAGTATCGGTATCGAATCAGTATCCATTGTGTATATACTGTATTTACTAGCATCGGATAGGTACCAAAAATCCTAGTATATAGCAAAGCCCTATCAGTAACTGATTTGAGGAATGTCATTCATTTGGTGGGAAGCACCGGAGGTCAGGAAGACCCACCTTGCCCAGCCCACTACAACCCCCCCCCACCCAAGTAGGCTGACCCCAAATAGGCTAGCTCCAGCCTGGGGCCTACAGGGACTGATCACAGAGCAGCTGTCCGGTTTCACGCCCACATGGAGGAAGTTAATACAGTGGAGGACTTTGTTGACAAGAGAAGACAAGTCGAGTGTTGGGACAAAGAGGCAAGGAGAAGAGATTGGATTTTTTTTAGATAGCTGAATCGAAAAAGATTTCAAGGAGAGGCCTTAAGAACAATATAACTTGTTGAATGCCATATTGGCTATTGAGCATGGCCAGAATCTAACATTTGAATTATCGCACCCAGTCTGGCAAGTGCAACTATGGTTTGGGCTATCCTGGCCATGATTTCTGGTTCTGCCCTCTCTTCTGAAATAAAAGATATTTTAATTTGGTGACAGGTTCTAGCTCTTTGTGGTTGATGGTGATGTTTGTGGTGATACCTTGGGGATTGCTTGTCATTACTTTCAGTTTTGCTGTGCTTATTTTCCAACCCATACTGGGTTTATACGAGGGCTGCACGATCAACCGAAATTTAATTGATATCGCAATGTGACGTAGTGCAATAGTGTAATAGAATAAAAAAACTGTTTTTCTTCAAGGATTCAGAGTTCTAGTTTGTTATTTGAGTGATGGAGGGTTTGCCAACAAGAATCATCAGATTTTGGCGTTCAACTGCACCGGTCAATCAAAAGCAGGTTTTAATGGCACCAGTCAATAAAGGCGAGGCAAAGTTTGCAAGGCGTGTGTGCGCAACTTTGATACGCTGATGTAAGCTACCAGTCAGTCATACAGTCCTTGCACAAATGGCCACCAAAACAAATGCCACATCTTGTAGCTTTAGTGGTTTGTAACATTGAAAATAAATTCATCAATCAAAGCGGACTCTGAGGAAAGTCAGAAAAGCTGATCACCAGCGGGTGTTGCCTGGATTTTTATCGCATCCAGGAATTGAACTGATGTGGCGTCGGAAGGGAATGCTTACGGTTAGGCTAACAACTCTTAAGCCACCACTGCCGAACATGGCTAGTCACCAACGCCAGATCCATTACCCATGAAACGGACAACTTGGAGCTACTAGTCAAGGAAAACTGCTACATTTGTGACGATTGTGTTTTAATCATCACAAAGACCTGACACCAGCGTGTAGCTAGCCAGCCTCTCTAAAAATCATTTTATTACAATAAAGACGATTCAACTGCAATTATGTTTATATTTTTAGATATATAGTTATTTTTCATATACTCTCAGTCTCTAAGGACATTTTTTCGAGGTAAGTTTGCATGTCACTATGTTTAAGTTCTCCCCAAAAACCAAACAACCACAGTAATGCACTTTTCGTCTAAAATCAAAAATCGCATCAAAATTGCAATACAGGTCTGAAAAATCATAATTAGATTTTTTTCCAAAATCGTGTAGCTCTAATTTGTACTTTGAAAAAAAAAGAAAGAATTTTTAAAAATTGAAATCATTTTTTCACCAGATGACTGTAGTCCTTTGGCCACCTTGCCCTTGGCTTTCTGACATGGAGACTGTAAATTAAAAAAGGAAAGTTGATTGTGAGGGCCGCCGCTTCGAGGACAAGTTTATAAACAGGCATAACTAAAATGTACGTTTGAAAACAGTTTTTTAGTAGTTTTGTTCACCGGTTACCAAAAAGTAGGGACACAAGTAAAGGATAAGAGTGGTAGACTACTTTTTCACTGAAAACCGAAACAACTGTGTCTGCCTAATTAGCCAAAAGCTGTTTTAAAAGAATGGCTTTGCCAGACGAAACATGCTGACTACAGAAAGCTAACTGTGAAAAGGTGAAACAACTGAAAGCTGTTTTACCGGCACAGCAGCTCTTTTTTGACGAGACCTGCAGAGTTGCAGAGACTCGCAGTCAAATGAAGCAGTGCCCAAGAGGTCACCAAGCATTGGAAACCTTTCCCGGAGGGTGAATTTATCAACCCCTATCCTTTCCTGTAAAATTCGCCTAAAAGCCAATAGAGGACTTACCCAAAGTAAATTGAACGCTATCCTTGAACTGTTTGGAGAATATGGACGCTTTTGGTACAATTATGGAAGATAACACTCTGAAGTTTCATCCCAAACTATCACCAAATAATCACTGCAGGTGCTACTGACATGGAGTAATCTGAGTTCGAACGCAGAAATAGAAATGTTTTTATTCTCGCCTAAATTTTTTCTTGCAATCAAATGCCTGCTAAAGAGTGTAGCATGGGCATCTTAGCTGGAAAACAATTGAGACAATAGCTTGAAGCCTTACCTAGCACCAATCTGAAAAACTAAAACATTTTATTTTACACATTTTTCTAATGGCTTTTCTAAAAGTGTTTTTTTGGGCGACACACCCTAAAAGCAACATTTTCAAGTATTTTTATTGGGTTGTAAATGTTTGACTTTTTCCTAGAAGTCAAACAATGATTGTGCGTACTTGCGAGTGCTTGTAAAAATGGATACCAGGTTGCATATCCGCATGTCCAATTTCCTCTCTGATTTCAATACAGATCAGAAAATTGCATCAAATTACCTTGGGAATATCGTTAGCTAACCAATGTGTCCCTCCACATTTGTAACCGGTGGCTAAAGATTTTTGAAGGCAAATTGGTCATGACAGGTTTTTTTTTCAATGCAGATCTCATAGCTTGTCACAGGCTAAGGACAATTAAAAATAGCTTGCAATTGGCCAAGTGTGGAATCAATCAAAAGGTCAGAGAATAACAATTAGAACAACACGATCGTCAAACAAATCAGAAATACTTTTAGGCGGATTTTTTTTTTCTTCATCCGTCAGGATTTTTTTGTGTTTTGGTATCAAAAATGTACACGGTTGAATTCACTTGACTCTCGTTCGATAACCACACCATATTTTTGGGGAATCGTGTCATGAGTTGGAGTTCGCAGCACTTTTGGGTGAACTATCCCGTTCTTATAGGTTTTCCGGGTAACTTGTGTCAGACGTTCCTGTGATAATGATTTTTCATAATCTCTTGAATCCCAAGAGTTTTAGCTTTCCACTGATATGTGGCATGACATATTTCAGTGAATGGTGACATCTGGAAGACACGACTTCATTAACCAACGTTCTGACGTTAAGCAGGGATAGACTGTTCAAAGAATGCCAAGCTGAATAGTCGGCCCTCACACATTTTCAGCCAACCAAAACTGCCCTGATTTCTGAAAAGTTTGGACACCCGTGCCATATGCAGCATCATTTAATTCAAACAAGATTACATGATTTTGTACAAAATGTTACCGTTAACAAAAAATTGAATTCAAAGTGCCGTCGTTAGCACATTCGCCTAGCACGCGAAAGATCGGCGGTTCGATACTTTGTTGGCCTGGAGAGGGATGGGCGATATCAGGCTGTGTCACGAGACGTGGTGGCGTGGAAGGTGACCGGACCAGAACGGAGGCAGGAGGCATGAAGGGAGAACTCATATGCGTTGACGATCCATAGGTTTTATTTAATAAAATAAAAGTCGCCCAATACTCCGAGGCAAAACAGAACAATACAGAGTTCCTCCGGCACGAACTTAACGGGACATGGCATAACAGACTAAAACAGGACAAGGCATAACAGACTAAACAGGACAAGGCATAACAGACCGGGACTGTGAAGAATGAGTAGTAATGAACCCGCAACCGCAGAGCCCACCATGCAGCCTTAAATACAGACCCACCATTAGTAGAACTGCTTTCAGCTGTTGCCCAGGGGGCGGGGCAGACTGGTCACCAAGGCGACCGTGACAGAGCCCCCCTCTTAAGGGACAGCTCCCGAGGTCCCAAAAAAGAAAAAATTACAACCTCACGCCCCGGAATGGTTCGACGCTCACGATTGGGGCAACCCCGCTCCCTCCTCCGAACACGCAGGAACGGGGAGAGGCAGGCGCCATCTGCGTCGGGCGGATCGGAATCGGCGCTCGGCAGGGGGGGGTCCGGCGGGCAAGCTGGACAGGGGATAACAGACAGGCAGAACCGACGAGAACAGAACAGGCAAAATCAGGGCAGAATCAGAACAGGTAAACAGGACAGAATCAGAACAGGTAAACAGGACAGGCCTCTACAGAAGAGTCGCACTCAGGTCAGGCCTCTACAGAAGAGTCGCACTCAGGTCAGGCCTCTACAGAAGAGTCGCACTCAGGTCAGGCCGATGCAGAAGAGTCGCACTCTGGGGGTTCAGGTTCAGAAGAGTCGCACTCTGGGGGTTCAGGTTCAGAAGAGTCAGACTCAGGGGGGGATCAGATTCAGAAGAGTCAGACTCAGGGGGGGGATCAGATTCAGAAGAGTCAGACTCAGGGGGGTAATCAGATTCAGAAGAGTCAGACTCAGGGGGGATCAGATTCAGAACAGACAAGACAGGACAGGAAAGACTGAACAAAATCAGTACAGGGAGACTCAAGGCAGGCATGGGAGTCGAACAGGCAGGCATGGGAGTCGAACAGGCAGGCATGGGAGTCGAACAGGCAGGCATGGGAGTCGAACAGGCAGGCATGGGAGTCGAACAGGCAGGCATGGGAGTCGAACAGGCAGGCATGGGAGTCGAACAGGCAGGCTTGGGAGTCGAACAGGCAGGCTTGGGAGTCGAACAGGCAGGCTTGGGAGTCGAACAGGCAGGCTTGGGAGTCGGAGTCGGCCCGACGGGCAGCGGAGTCGGAGTCGGACTTGCACGCAGGGGAGAGGAAATAGCAGGCAATCGGCACGGGAGTCGGGCAGGCAGGCGTCAATTCTTCCTGGGACCCCATTCGAGGCACAGCAAGGGCCACGACGGGCGGGGCCGTGGTTCGAACGGGCAGGGAAGGCCAACTCAGTAGGCGCCTGCCAAACTGCGCACTCCAGCTCTCCCAAAGTCGCGCTGGGATCGTTCGCTGAGTTCAATTGTTGGCTGGTTCATTCTGTCACGTGGCGTGGTGGCGTGGAAGGTGACCGGACCAGAACGGAGGCAGGAGGCATGAAGGGAGAACTCAAATGCGTTGACGATCCATAGGTTTTATTTAATAAAATAAAAGTCGCCCAATACTCCGAGGCAAAACAGAACAATACAGAGTTCCTCCGGCACGAACTCAACAGGACAAGGCATAACAGACTAAAACAGGACAAGGCATAACAGACCGGGATTGTGAATAATGAGTAATGAACCAGCACCCGCCAAACCCAAAATCCAGCCTTAAAAAGCAGAACAGCAATCAGCTGATCTGCTTCAGCTTGAGTTCGGGGCGTGGCATACTGGTCGTCATGGCGACCGTGACAGAGCCCCCCTCTTAAGGGACAGCTCCCGAGGTCCCAAAAAAGAAAAAATTACTACCTCGCGCCCCGGAATGTTGACGATCGCGATTGGGGCAACCCTGCTCCCTCCTCCGAACACGCAGGAACGGGGAGAGGCAGGCGCCATCTGCGTCGGGCGGATCGGAATCGGCGCTCGGCAGGGGGGGTCTGGTGGCCAACTGGACAGGGGATGACAGACAGGCAGAACCGACGAGAACAGGACAGATAAACAGGACAGGCAAGAACAGGACAGATAAACAGGACAGGCAAAATCAGGACAGATAAACAGGACAGGCAAAATCAGAACAGGTAAACAGGACAGGCCTCTACAGAAGAGTCGCACTCAGGACAGGCCTCTACAGAAGAGTCGCATTCAGGACAGGCCTCTACAGAAGAGTCGCACTCAGGACAGGCCGATGCAGAAGAGTCGCACTCAGGACAGGCCGATGCAGAAGAGTCGCACTCAGGACAGGCCGATGCAGAAGAGTCGCACTCAGGTCAGGCCGATGCAGAAGAGTCGCACTCAGGTCAGGCCGATGCAGAAGAGTCGCACTCAGGTCAGGCCGATGCAGAAGAGTCGCACTCAGGTCAGGCCGATGCAGAAGAGTCGCACTCAGGTCAGGCCGATGCAGAAGAGTCGCACTCAGGTCAGGCCGATGCAGAAGAGTCGCACTCAGGTCAGGCCGATGCAGAAGAGTCGCACTCTGGGGGTTCGGGTTCAGAAGAGTCGCACTCAGGGGGTTCGGGTGCAGAAGAGTCGCACTCAGGGGGTTCAGGTGCAGAAGAGTCAGACTCAGGGGGGAACAGATTCAGAACAGACAAGACAGGACCGGAAAGACTGAACAAAATCAGTACAGGGAGACTCAAGGCAGGCATAGGAGTCGAACAGCAGGCATGGGAGTCGAACAGGCAGGCATGGGAGTCGAACAGGCAGGCATGGGAGTCGAACAGGCAGGCATGGGAGTCGAACAGGCAGGCATGGGAGTCGAACAGGCAGGCATGGGAGTCGAACAGGCAGGCATGGGAGTCGAACAGGCAGGCTTGGGAGTCGAACAGGCAGGCATGGGAGTCGAACAGGCAGGCTTGGGAGTCGAACAGGCAGGCTTGGGAGTCGAACAGGCAGGCTTGGGAGTCGAACAGGCAGGCTTGGGAGTCGAACAGGCAGGCTTGGGAGTCGAGCAGGCAGGCTTGGGAGTCGAACAGGCGGGCTTGGGAGTCGGACAGGCAGGCTTGGGAGTCGGACAGGCAGGCATGGGAGTCGGGCAGGCAGGCGTCAATTCTTCCTGGGACCCCATTCGAGGCACAGCAAGGGCCACGACGGGCGGGGCCGTGGTTCGAACGGGCAGGGAAGGCCAACTCAGTAGGCGCCTGCCAAACTGCGCACTCCAGCTCTCCCAAAGTCGCGCTGGGATCGTTCGCTGAGTTCAATTGTTGGCGGGTTCATTCTGTCACGAGACGTGGTGGCGTGGAAGGTGACCGGACCAGAACGGAGGCAGGAGGCATGAAGGGAGAACTCATATGCGTTGACGATCCATAGGTTTTATTTAATAAAATAAAAGTCGCCCAATACTCCGAGGCAAAACAGAACAATACAGAGTTCCTCCGGCACGAACTTAACGGGACATGGCATAACAGACTAAAACAGGACAAGGCATAACAGACTAAACAGGACAAGGCATAACAGACCGGGACTGTGAAGAATGAGTAGTAATGAACCCGCAACCGCAGAGCCCACCATGCAGCCTTAAATACAGACCCACCATTAGTAGAACTGCTTTCAGCTGTTGCCCAGGGGGCGGGGCAGACTGGTCACCAAGGCGACCGTGACAGGCTGTGCTTTCCCAAGACACACCGCAGAAAATAGTGCCCCTATGACCATAGTTGTTAAGGGTTACACAAACACACACATTCAAAAAAAAACTACAAAAGAGGATTTGCAATGAGTGTTCAAAAGATCTGAGCTGCCGTCAAACTTATGCCCTTCTCTTTTGTTCCTTTCAGCAACAAACACTTAACAGGTTACCCACTCAAAGACCACAATATGTTTCTCAAAGGCAAAACTGTTAGCGTATGCAGTATCATCCAATTTAAGCCACCATGTTTTCTTGTATATAAGGCGCACGGGGTTATAAGGCACACTTTCATATTTCTTGCCAATTTGGAGTATATAGGTGTGCCTTGTAGTCTGGAAAATACAGTAACTGTTACTATAATCTCACAAAAGGAAATTCACAAAACAGCAAATTACAGCAAGGAAAGAAGAGCAGTGATGTGGTTTCATAAAACAAGATACCTTATACAACTGGCCCTTTAGGAAACTCAGGAGGTTATGTTTGTCGTGATTGCTGATTTAGACCACCTGCGGCGGCTGGTTTGGCACCAACAGCCCGGACAGCTGATTGGTGAACACTCCCTTTTTAAACCCCCGGCTTCCTCTCAGTGACTGTCAGATCGTTGCGAACTGTTGCATTCCACTCAGTGAGCATTCTCGTCCGACTCTGTTTCTGCTAAGCCTTTTTCCTGCCTGATCTTCGTTATTGACCTGTTTCTGGACCTGATTACGCCCGTTCTGCCTGCCTCCTGTTACCTGACCTGTTTTGCCCCGTTACCTGCCTGCCTCCTGCCTACGACTCCGCTTACGAACACGACATCGCCTTTGATCTCCAGCCCCGGCCAACGACTCACTATTCCCGCCTGTCTCCGTCCGACACGGAAGTGTCACTCCCGCCTCGCTCGCTCCTGTTGTCCGTCAGTCCTCGGATCAAGCAAGCAAGCCTTACTCTCCCTCTTTTCAAATAAAAACTGAGAAACGTGCGCTATTGAGTCCTGTGTCCGTTTCTTTTCCGTGACAATGTTAAGGGAAATGCAACCAAAAAGTAGGAGAACATAAGTGATAAGACACACAGAGTCCAACTGCCATTATAATCCAGAGACACTCATCTTGAGCCATACGAATCATCGTCCGTATGTAATCCCTTTTCATGTTCATTTGGTCACTGTTTATGCTCAGTTTTGTGTTTTGGGATTGGTATTTTCATGCATTTTGTAAGAGTGGAATAGCTGTTTGTCAAACTTGTTGATTGAAGGATAATTCAAGTAAATGGATGACAGAGTTTCAAGACAAGGTAGTACTAAAAAGGTGGTTTTGTTGATAGTAGTAAATAGGCATTCTATATATAAGCACAAATGCACTAACATGTATTGAGGAGTAATTTAATTTCTGCATGATAGACAGAAATGTTAGAATATTTTAAAAATACATATAAAGTATGTAAGAATTATTCTTTTTCAGTTCTCAGTTTTACATCTTTTTCAAAACAAAAAACCTGTGGACCACCATCTTGATAAGACGAAGGAGTTAAGCGTGCTGCTAAAGTATATTTAAACATATACTGAGGGCAGCACAGACGGAGTGAAGAAAGAATCAAGTAACTGATTGATAGAAAACATACCGACCCAAACAGTCCTAAACAAATTTCAAATGATTTAAATAAAAATAAATGCAAAATACATGATTGACTCTTACAAGAAGCGCATAAACTATTGTAGAGATGATACACCGTGGCACTTTTGATATTGTCTTTATCCGGACGTAAGCATTTTATATTTTATCATATTTTACAGCAAGTTTGAGGATCAAGGATACACATTTTTTTTCTCGTCTTGGTCTAAATAATTGCTTTCTATATTTGATGTTCACAATATCTTTGTATTATTTGTTATTGCAACATCCATTGCGGCCAGGTCATCCTGGAAGGGGGATTACCTCATGTGCGGTCCCTTCACAAGGTTTCTTCATTTCCCTCATGTGGAGGTTTTTGACATTTTCCTTGCCCTCATGTAGGTTTTAGATCAGGGGATGATGTAATAAAAGTCTGTGGTTTGCAATAATCTGTGGTCTGTGCAGCCCTTTGAGACTCCTTGTGACTAAGGGATATACAAATAAACATGACTTGACTTGACATTCTAGTCCCTCACCAAAAATGTTATGAAGAATTGTCCGACTCAAGTAAAGTAAACCACAATGAGGTTTTAATGGAATATAACTTTTTAAACACAATCTGTTGCTCACTTAAAAGAGATGGATGTCGCAAGATTGTGTAGTTCAGTTAGAAATGAGTGGGAAAAGCAAAAAGGAAAATACAAATTACAGACACTAAAGGTGACCAAACTTCACAATGTTCCTTCTGATCATTTGCCCAGCCATTTGCGATGTTTTCATTTTTTCTTGGGTAGCCGTAGCAGCAATATTGTGTTATGTCAAATAAATGCAAATTTCTCAGCCTACAAAAAGTTTTTTTAAATGACGATTGGACGTCGGCTCGTGTATTGTTGCTTATTATTTAAAACAGCATTGGGTTTTTCTTTAATTAATTAATTTTTCACCACTAGGAGGTCCTTAAAAAATAAACTATCCATTTAACCCTAATACCATGAGGGCGGCGGCGCCCCCGTTTGACAAGTGCTATTTAAACTACTGTAACTCCTTAACAGTTGTGATAAATGAGAAAATTCAAATGGTTCTTGAAAGAAGAGAAAACAGGCAATGGACAAAGTCCTTGATTTCAATCAAATATTGTAAAAATGGTTCTCCAAAACACCTACTAGGTGGCAGCAACTTCTCACAATGAATAATCTCTCAGGGATTGGTAGTGGAGGGTTGGATGAAGGAACATGTTTGTTTGGAGCATATTGATTTCAACTAGAGTAAGTAAAGCATTTTTTGTTATCTGAAATTGATAAAAGAAAATAATAATGAATCCTCTGAACATTACTTTATTAGTTTGGATTGTCAAAGGGGCAATAAATTAGTGTTGTCATCTGTTATCATTCTATTCTACATTTTTAGTTTAAATCCTCCAATATTTTTCTTAATTATTTTGTACATCATCATTATTATTATTTCAATGTACCAACCTTTCCATAAGTTACCCTTCAAGAATAATACATGCCTATCTTTTAGGATCTATACTGCTGAACACCAGCAGAGATCCAGTGAAATATATGGACACTGAGTAAAACTCAACAACGTCTTTGTATATATTTATAATAGTTCATATTTCCAGTCTGTGTTGTAAGAAAATGTGTTCATGTTCATTTCCAGTCTCTACTTCATTAAAATCCTGAAAAATCCAAGTCCGTTTTATGTTTTGTTTTTCATTTTAAACTGTTATTACATTTTCTTAACACACCTCTTTTCATGGAAAAAAATAACAAAAAAAATGCAGGCGGGCTGTATGATACTTAGTCGTGAAAGGGTTAAAGTGCATGAGCTTAAATAGAGTAATATCAACAAGAAAGTATTTCTTTATGAAAGATCGAGATGGGGTATATTTCACTGTAACTGAAAATTATGTGCAGTATAATTGAAACACAAAGTAATCCTTTCCAATATCCAGGTATATTTTTATTCATTTCTTGTAGTGATTTCCCAAGCCTTGTCCAAAATATAGGAATTTTCCACTTTTTCAAAAGAATCAATATCAATCTGCTTAAGGTTAAAGGTTATCTAATAGATTAAGCAGGGAATGTAGATGTTGTTTAAAAAAATAACAATTAGGTAATAATACATTGCCATTTATAATTGATTAAGAACCTTGAAGTTTGAATAAATGAGCAATGGAATCCTGGAACCTTGACTTTGAAATCCGCTGTTAACAAGTCTCCGGACATTAACTCAAAATTTGAGGGTCGTCTTTGTATAATCTATGCATTATACCAATGTTCTACTTTGGCATGAAGGTTTATTAAATAGAAAAAAAATATATTTTAAAACTAGTTCTTTAATGGTTTTCTTATCTATTGATTTGTAATCAGAAAGTTGGGGTACGAATACACAATGAGTGGAGGCAGACTTTTTTCATTAAAAATCTCTATGCATGCTGGCAGTTAAAAATGATTAAAAAAATCTAATATTAGAACGTATTTCTTATCATTTGAGGTCAAATTAGCCATGGCAGTAATACAGGTTAATCATGTTGGTCAATAATTTTGCTGTAACATGGGATTTTTATCCTGTTTTTCAAGTTTTACCATAGTTTTATCTTTTTTTTTTTTTTTTTTTTTTTTTTTTTAGAAAAATAAAAAAATATATAAAACAAGCAAAAAATATATTTTTAGGATTTTGGGGGTAAAATAACAAAATGATAATTAGAAATATGTGCAAGATTATTTTGTAAGGACCAGAACGGAGACAGGACCCACTTGCGTTACGTTTCTCTCAGTTTTATTGGAAGAAAGGAAAGGATTGCACCCACAATCTGGCTCTGAACGCGGAAGTGGGACTTCTGTGGTGAGCAATGGCGGTGTGGGGAATGAAAAAAAAAAACGGTTCAGTAGCCGGGACAGGAGAGCAGAAAACGTGGTCGGGATCTGAAATGAGTCAAAAACCAGGAGAGGAGAGTAGACGTGTTCAGGATCAAAAAAACGGGTCGAAGCCGGGAAACAGACAGGGGCAAAAACAGGTGGAAGTCGAAAAAAGCTTGCCTAGAGTAAACTGAGTTTCGCAGACGGACTGACAACCGGTGACAGTTTGACGTGGGTTTAAATAGTGACAGGGAGTCAATCAGAGTCCGAGGCAGTTGGCGCCAAAGGAGCGGGCACATGTGCATCACATCGGCAATCATGACTACTTTACTTTATTCCATTTATTTTATTATTTTTCGCCGGGCAATCTTAAACAGTATCATTAAACAAAGAAAGTTATTAAAGGTGTCCCTGTACTACTTCCTGAACAGGTAATTGGTATATAAAAGAACAAAATTTAATGTGTAATCACTTACTGATATGGATGAAATTTAGTTACTTGCTTGATCACCAGAAAAAAAGTAGCATGCTTTTTATTTGCAAAGATAAAATTGTGCGATTTCCTGAGCCACGCTAGACAAGTCCTCACGGCACACCAGTATGCCTTGACACACCGGGTGAAAAACACTGATAGACTAGAAATGGAATAAGATGGACAAGCATGGCTTGAGTTTAATTGACAGCTCAAATAGGGAACAGGGAGGTATTTGTTAAATTTACGCACAATATTAATTTTCTACTTTTGCATAATAGTTTATAATCAGGCATAACTAAAATATCCTTTCGAAAACAGTTTTTTTTGTAGTTTTATTCACCTGTTACCAAAAAGTGGGGACACAAGTAAAGGACAAGAGTGGTAGACTACAAATGGAAGAAGCTGGAGTTTGATTGGCAGCTCAAATAGGGAGCAAAATATGAGCACCTTTGTCCGTCCCTTCTCCGATTTTTTTGTGTTCATTTCACCTTTTCCTCTCACCTCCTGACTGATGCTCATTATTACCCTGGCAAGAGGAGGAGGGGAGGAATCTTCCTCACCTGGGGGACACGCGCTCTCCCGCAGATCGATGAATAAAACAGCACTTGGAGCAAAGTTGTGTCAAGATAAGATTCGGCATGGGGAGCAAAAATCAGTCAGTAGCGCCCTAGGGATAGAACTATTATATATCACACTTATCCTGACTTGAAAAAGGAGCTGTACAGATTTTTGGACTTGTCACTCTCTGCCGCCATCTCCTGGCTCATGTCATCATTGCGGCCTCGGTCCGTATGTCTATAATGTGCGTGCAAATATGTGCATTCCTTAGACGTACTCAATTAAGCTCTTCTTTTTTCATCTTTCTTGGGGTTTGGGTTGGTGTTTGGACTCTACTTGAAGCTGTTTCTTTTCTATTTTCATGCTACACTAGGAGTTGGGAACCTATGGTTCTTTTCATGAATGCATGTTGGTCAAAGGCAACATTGATTCAATGCAAATTTTCTCCGTGTCGTACCAAATTTGCGTGAGCAAAGCCAAATTTTGTGCACGTAAACCCGAACAAATGCTTAGACTAATGAGGGTACTGTCCAGAATACATAGGGCACATTTTTAACCACAATTTAAAGTCAAGCTGTCACACCAAAAAACTTGAGGAATCCTTTATATGAATCTCATTTATCCAAGTTCACTGTTGTGAAACCTTATGATGAAAATCCACAAAACAAACTAAATAAGCCAAAACCCCAGCAAAGCACCCAGAGCAATTTGATTGGGTGAGCGGTAGGGACAGAAGGGTGCAGCTATGCAAAGAGCGCAAACACTCCCACCAGTCTCTCACCCTGCTCGGCCTGTGCCGATGGTAAATACGACGGAATCCCGTTTGCAGAATTTTGTGACATTTTTACAAAAGAAGTTTGCTTACACCTTGAAGCCATTATTTCTGACAAAATTGATGTATAAAATGACCCTTTATATTCTAAAGTAACTGTGAGAGGGAGGCCATTTTTAAGTTGTGCATTTAGATGGGACACAGACTCTGGCATTAATATTTCACAGACTAATCAAATCATCAAATCTCACACTGTGAAATTAAATTAAAACCCCAAAAAATTCAAAACATAAATAACATCTACCTCCCGTGCAACATTGATAGAACGAAAACAAAATCCCATAGGGACGGACACAACTTCACTTTCCAGCACTCGCACCAGCCTCCGTTCCTCAAACCTAAATTTGTTCCGCCTCGAACAGCTCAAATAAAATATCAGATAGTCGCAGTGGAAAATAAAGTGTAAGGTCAGTATAAGGTCTCTTTGAACTTAGTTGGACATTGTTTACACATACTCCATAGAGAAAATATTTAACTTAGAACTTTTAAGGGGCACCTCAAAACGACACACCCCTCCATTAGTGCATACTTAATGGATAAAATGTTTTAAGTTTTTAAAGACGCCTCAAACGATGCATCCCGTCTTTAAGGTTTTGTTCTTATTTTCTATTTTAAAGATCGTGGTAGATTTCTATAAACGACGCCACCTGCAGCTGCACGCACCTGACACGCTCTCCTACTATAGTGCACGTGCATGCACACTTAAAGAAATTGCATTGCTTACCTGGCCAGGCATATATTCAATCTCAGTTTCTACCCTTTTCTCGTCCCTTCGCCAAAGAAAGATGATATCCGAAACGACCGCTTGCGCGCCCCGAAAGGATCCTTCTCCCTGTTTCCTGCTCCCTCTCTCCCGATCGGTTGCAGGTGGGTGGGGGTTTCTCTCCTCGTTATTTAGTCATCCCACCCTCCGGCTAATCCTTGCTGTCCCAGCCAGCCCCTCAGCACGTCTCTTCTCGCACACACACTCATGCGTTTATCCACACGCTCACGCAATTGTTGAGGCGTCACGCAGTGGAGCTGCGCAAAATAAGCCGCACTCATCTTGCAGCCTGAACCTGGGAAGCAGCGACCTCCCCGTGTCAGCACTCGACCCTGTGGCCCGGATCACGTTAGGAACCGGCTAGCTTGATGCATTGGATTAAAAAACCGAGGCACGTGAATACTAATGAGAATTTGCAAAAGCAGTAAACACGAGAACATCTTCTGGGTTGCCAGTGCAACTTTGTAGAGGAGTGGTTCAACCTGGGCTCGGACCCCCAGTGAGTCGTTTAAAAAGCTCTCGGAGACCCAACTTTGCTAGTAATGAAGTGCTGGACACAGCAATGCCATTCCGGAACAAAGATATACTCAGTAGCTCATGTGCAGAGGCATAAGCCAGCTAAGCAGCTGCTTAGAGGCCCCACAATCACTAGGGGGCCCCAAGAGTGTTTACATTTTTTGGGTGCCAACATTGTCCCTTTTGTCACTTTGTGTGTCCACTCAAAAATACTTTTACAGAAATACGACAAAAATACTACACAATCACTACAAAACAAAATATCAAATATAGTGCTTAAAAAACAGGAACATCATATATTACTTTGCTTTCCTTCTGAAAATAAAAAATAGTATACAGTAGAATTACTACAAAAATACTACTACAGTAATACTATATTACAAAATACTACTACAGAATTTTTTACTCCAAAAATACTATGATTGCCAATGTGATTCACCTGTGCCTGCTCCTTTGGCGCCAACTGCCTCGGACTCTGATTGGCTCCCTGTCCCTATTTAAACCCACTCCTATCTGTCCCCTTTTGTCGGTCCGTCTGCGAATCTCTGTGTTTACACGGCAAGCCCTTTTTTTGTTTGTCTCCCGCTACGACCTGTTTTGATCTTGACCACATCTGCTCTCCCGTCCCGGTTTACGACTCGTTTCCGACCCCAACCACGCCTTGCTCTCCCAGTACCGGCTACCGACCCGTTTTTCCGTCCCTGACACCGCTATCGCTCGCTTTGGAAGATCCACTTCCGTGTTTGGATCACAATCCGAGTACGAGAGCGACTTGCTTCCCGCACCTAGCGAACACCGGATCGTGGGCGTGAGCCCTTCCTCTTTCCTTTAATAAAACTGGTGAGAAACGTAACGCAACTGGGTCCTGTTTCTGTTCTGGTCCTGACAACTGTGGAAATACATCAATTATAATTCTACTGAAATACTAAATAAATACCAATCTATAATACTATAATATAAAAACCACTAGATAAATATTACTACAAATATTGAGACAAAATTACTACAACAAGTTTACAACAGAAATAGTGCAAATTACACCTATTGCAATACAACAAAAATTATCCTACGGAAATATCCCACTTTGGGAATCACTGTTTTTAGAGT
The DNA here is from genome assembly GCF_059441175.1 of Urocampus carinirostris. Lineage (NCBI taxonomy): Eukaryota > Metazoa > Chordata > Actinopteri > Syngnathiformes > Syngnathidae > Urocampus > Urocampus carinirostris. Next base: position 28,830,777 of record NC_142350.1, read on the forward strand.
CATACATTATAGCCAAGTTGCGAAAATATTTTGAGGAAGAGCACAGGGAGGATACTGTATGATTAAAACATAGAAGCAATATGGAAACACTTATAGTAGGAGGTTGTTGGAATTGTACAAAGTACATACAAACAAACTGTATTTAAAATGAAGTATGTAAAACTTGAAGACATCGTCAAACGTAAAACTATATGATTAGCACATACAGCGACTAAGCATCAACTCCCCAAAACTATTCGACATTTGTTCATTTATTTATTAACTTTAACAAGTATTTAAGTTTTCTGAATGTTTTGTTTATGTGGAAAGTGGCATTTGCTCACATTATGGAGTAGAAGTAAGATCTTATGCACGAGCCTGACATGAAAAGAAAATTAACATCAAGTGTTTAAGTCTAGGATGGTATAAGAGTTGCTTGTGGTATAATTCCATTAAAGGTTTTTTTTAAATGTCTTTGGAGCAGGTACTTTAAAGCCTCTGCTTCAGTATACTCCCTTTAGGCATTTCGTTACATATTATGTAATTGTATTAGTTTATTTCCCTTTGTTAATTATTGGTTGATGTTGTCATGATTACTCATTACACTCACCTGTGCCTGCTTGTTTGGCGCCAGCTGCTGCTGGTTACCTGATTGGCTCCCCGTCCTCCTTAAGCTCACTCCTTTCACTCACCTGTTGTCAGTCCGTCAGCAAGGTTTTATTTTGACTAGGCAAGCATTTTTTACTCTGACTCCCGTCGGGCCTGATTTGTCACCCGTTTTTCCACTCGTCCGTTCCTGATTTCCCCGTTTGTCTCCTGTTACGACCCAATTTTTGACGCCAACAACGTTTTGATCTCCCGTCCCGGCTAAGGACCTGTTTTTGAACTAAGCTACGATCTCCCGCTTAAAAAGATCCACTTCCGCATTCGGAACACGTTCCGATTCCGTGAGCGGCTTGCTTCCCGCGTCCAGCGAGCACTGGATCGCTGTCGCTGCCTTTCCATGGCTTCCCAAAGCGCTTTACATTGTGCTTCACATTTCCCAATAGCGGCCGTGATCTGTGCAGCCATGTAAGGCGCTAACCTGCTTATTGGGGGTATTGGGGGTTCAGTGTCTTACCCAAGGACACTTCGACATGTGACACGGACAAGCCAGGATTCGAACTGGGATCCCTTAATCCTAAAACGATTGCTCTACCTCCTGAGCTACTGCCGCCCCCAAAAAGTACATTTGTGAAACCATTACAGTCTTGTTACTCACATATATATATATATATATATATATATATATATATATATATATATATAATATCTGTATTATTGTAATAAAAAAACCTCAACGGAAATGCTTCACTCCGGTGTATGTTGAACCCATCGCGTCTCGCAAACTGTATGCTAAACGAACACGCTGCGGAAAGAAGAAGAAAAGTCTGGCCTCTCTTGATGCTAGTTTTGATTAAATTAAATGTACAGATGTTATACAAAAGTCAATCTGAAAGATCCAATTACTTTCTTTTTTAACAACTCACTTGTGGTCTGCCCCCAGGTTTAAATGAGTCATGGGAAACCGAGGCTGGTCCAGTCGGACATCCCTCCGGATGACTTGAAAGCCCAAATAGCCACAAACACGCATCCATAGACCAGGTGTCTCCCTCAGGCATCTCACACACACATTAAGAGCCCAGTCAAACAACTGTCCAGATGTCATAAACACTATTATAAAGTCGACGGGATTCCCTCTTGTATTCCCCTTTGACCTCAGCCTCTCCCAGTTGTGCTCACTTCCTCGACTGCTCTTTGTAAACACACAGCAAACCTAAAAATCCTTTGTTTTGGCAGTTCTTTTTTTGATATAGTTTTCAATGCATTCACCCAATAGTCAATAATTCCCTTTTTTAAGAATTACATAATAATAAATAGTAAAGGCAATTTTGAACTCCATTTGTTCATAATAAATTGATCCGGTGTAGTCATTGTTGCCCAAGTTAGAATTACAGAATACCTTAGTTTGGTCTATATCATGGCTTCTCCAACTGAGAACAGGACAGCTGCGGACCTGTTCTGAAAAGTGCTCAACTGTGCTGGGTCATTGTTATTTTCTAGTAAAATGTTTTTCTTTTCAATGGTTGACTGAGTGTATTTAACCCAACTACCAATATATAACATGTAGTAACAAATAGTAATAAAATGATAAGTTATTATGTCAATGTGAGTGCCCTTTGCGCTAATTGGTAAAAAAAGTAGCTCTCTGCTTTAAAAAGGTTGGAGATCTCTGGTCTATATGCTTGAATAGGCTATGTACAGTGTTGCCAAAATGCAGGCTACAATAACTAAGTGTTTGATATCATTAAGCATTTTGTATTCAAAATCACATCTGCAGCTCCGGGCGGCAAGGCAGCTGAGATGTTAGCGTGTTAGCCCCCGCGGTGTGGAGATCCAGGGTTCAATTCCAGCTACTGGTGTAATGTCATCGATAATACACTAAGCTAAACTCCCGAAGAAGGAACGTGACCACTGTGGATGCGTAACTGAAGTTCAATTCCTTTCCGGATCGGTGAAAACAGCAAGTAGAGTAGAATGCATTTAAACCATGTGCAAATAAAGCCTAATGACTGCATGATGTAGATATATAAACCCTTCTAGAATTTACAGCAGTTCAACGAGACAGATGAAGACGGGTCGGAACTTGCACTCGCCCTGTGAATCCTACCGGAATAAAAACGTACGCGTAACCCTGGAACCAAAATTATTTCCTGTTTTTCAACCTAAAGCTAGAATAAATTCAAAATATGTAGACCACTTCTTAATGAACCCACATCCTTTTACAACATGGTATTACATTTTAAACACAGGAACTTATTTCGTAGGGCACTCTGGTTTCCTCCCACATTTTGAACGCATGCATGTGACTCCAAGTTGTCCCTAAGTAGGAATGAGCGTGTGAATGGTTGCTTGTCTCTGTGTGCCCTTTGACTGGCTGGCAACCAGTTCAGGGTGTCCCCTGCACTCTGCCCAAAGTCATCTGGGATGGACTACAGCACCCCAGCTACCTTAGTGAGGATAAGCGATGCAGAAAATGGATAGATGGACGGATAGATGGACTGCCGCTCCAGATGATTTTCGACTGGTTCTCTGTTAAGGGCATATGTTTCTTTTGGATTCTATATTATTTTCATTCCTCGTTTTCAGCAATCTTTGCTTACCCTTGCTCATTCCTTAAGTTTACTCCTTTAATGTCCCTGTCGATCCCATTCAGAGGCGTAGGTGGGGGGGGTATCTTTTGGTAGGTAGAGTTGTGCAGCCTGTCAGTCCCAGTGCCACATGGTTCATTCGTTATTTATTTTTTACTACATTGTCCTCTGTACGACATCTCTCTGACCTGCTTGGCAGTGAAATTATTTTCCAATTGAAAAAAAAATAAATGAAATGGTTGACTATTTGCATAAAGTGTGAAAAAAGTGGAGATATCATTCACCTTTCAGGTCAAATTGTGAGACATTGTGTTAATTTTTGTGGAGGAGAAGATGGACCCATGTGGGGGGAAGCAGGAACTGGAAGCAGATGTGCTCAAACATTTGAGGAGGTGGACCTAAACGCAGGAAGCCAGAATGGAAATGGGGACACTCAAAATAAGGATGGTATTTATTAACAAACCGTGGAACAAAGTAAACAAACAAGGGGGTCATTGATTCGACATTATGTTGTTTTGTGACCTCAGTTCCTGCTTCCTTGCGTTGGGGTCCACCCGCAATTCGTGACAGAAGGACCTGACAACCAAAGGACCCTGCGGGAAGCGTCCATCTTCTCTGTCCCTTTTTTGGCATCAAAGTACTGTCTGTTGCACCTGTTCCCTGTCCTGCAGCGAGGACATGGTCCCTCCGCCGCTTCTGTTTACTGTCCCAACGGCAAAGAGCCAATCTCACCACACATGATTGTAAGTATCCCAATACTTCATTTTGCTGGCTCATAGAGAGCACAGTGCATCGTGTCATTGCCATTGTCATCCTGGTTTCCATTTCCATGCCATTTCCGGTTCAGTCTTTGTCGCTGGTTTGGATAATGTCAGGATTTATTTTGTACGAACATGTTTTTTTTGTGTGTGTTACTTTGTTAATGGTTTTGTAATTAAATACTATCCTTATTTTGAGCACCCCTGCGTTTGTTCCGGCTTCCTGCATTCGGGTCCACCTACGTGTCCGACTTTCAATTTTCTGAGGAGCTTCATTTAGGGTTTTTTTTATGTTTAGCAAGGACTCTTTGTTTAAGCGTTTGTGGAATGTATTTAAACAACAAACCTCAGCTGATTATTATACTGTATTTTCACGAGCGTAAAAGACTCAGATTTCCTTAGATTTGCGCTATTGTGCAGTGCGCCCTGTGTGTAATGTAAAGTGGCGGATGTAGCTGAAAACCCCATGAGGCTGCTAAATGGTGAAGTGTGGGGGTCATTGCTAAAGAGTTCGGTGTGAGTGTGTATATAAGGCTAGGTTCACAATGCAGATCTGAATACTCAATTTAGCTTTTTAGGTGAAATCCGATGTTTTTGTGAGAAAGGTCACATTTCCAAAGAATGCGACTTGTAAGCTACCTCCTCTGAATTCTATGCGTCTCCTGTGTTAACTTGACAAGTGTCCCACATCCGCAGAACAAGATACATAACGTCACACACAATGTGCAAGTTGTTTGTTGAAGTACTCATGGATGCTAACGCCGTACTATCTTGCAATTTGAAAGTTGCTGTGCTACTGGAGGCTAAACAGAGTTGTCCTGCCAAATATTAACTAAATCTAGTTAATATTCAAAAAGACAACAAAAAAATTATCCGTTTGAGATGTTTTACTGTTTTCTATTAAAGTTTTTCAAATAGTTTTCACTTGATAAACACATATACCATTATCATTAAGATGGTTGAGAAAACAAACTACAATGAAGCATCCCAAAGTTGTATGCACAAAAGAGTCAACCTCCTTTTTTAAATTGAGGGGAGGCGATAATGGTTGGATAAAAACCTCTCTCGTGCATCTAATCTCCAGTTCTCTCCTACTTTTGTATCTCTCGCTACATGTACGCTACACAACACTAATAATAGGAGCGCTTGTGTCTACCAGCGTGTGAAAGGAATCCGCATTTGTGGATCTGTACGACATTACAGTGTGGTATCTGTGATACCGTCATAAATGAGTGTGAGAACTTTATTTTATTTTGAAAAAGGTTTTAAACCAAAAGCAATTTACAGTATTACTGCAGTGTGTTTTAATGGGGTAGGAACCTTATTCTGGTACCCATTGACTGGTGTGTTTTACGGCGTCAGCCACTTCCGCCCAAATCTGATCAATCAATAGAGACAACAAGAAAGGGTTCAACACCCTCATTTCAGCACACTTTCTTTATTTTACAGGTTAGTTTGTTGTTTATACGCTATTGACTTACAATCTTACACCATAAGTATTGGCATGTGTGTAGCAATATTTCTGACCTTTTGAATGTTGAAAATGAGTGCTTTATTTTGAGTTTAACGAGGTTTTATTAGATTTGATGGGTTTATTGAGAGGAAAAAAAAAAGATTTCATTATGAAGCCAGTTCAGTTTCACCTCATTTCTATGTATGGCTTAAAACAACAAATGTTTTCATTTGTACTTTGATAAAAAGTGTGTTATTTAATCTACATGTGTTACTTTGGAGGAGAGAGCTAAAAGACTAATGGAGTGTGCACTGGTTTCTCTATTGAATACCTATAGGAACACAGGTGGAACTTTATAAGGGGAATCTTTTTTTGTTTGTTTGTTTTTTGTTTATGGCTACCTTGTTTTGATATTTGACTTGTCTATAGAGAATGTTTATTATTAATTATTGTAAATAATATCAGATCAATGAATGGAGGCAAGTATGGGTTCAAAAGCCTCATTTCAGCGCACACTTTCTTTATTTTACAAAAACTCTGTGGGTGAGGCCTGACCACTTTAGATAACTATTGTTGAGTGGTACTCGTGACATATGCTGGGTGCATGGCAGCAGACAGGAATTTAAGCCAGCTTTACACCAAAATATAACAGCGACCAGATGATGAATATGCTGTATCTGAGTCAGATCAAGACTTCGCCTGCTAGTGGTAACAATAAATAACAGCACTATTTCCCCCCTGCGGGGAAGCAAATCTCTGCTCAAAAACGGCCTGATCCGGGATCGGTGCCGTCTGAGTGTACTTGCTCAAAACACACAATAAGCGGTGACCCCTATTACCCAGGGGTTTAAGGGATCCGTAAACATGAAGGAAATTACAGTCAATTCATGTGGATGTATTTTAGCTTGGTGGTCAGGGATTTCTGTTGGTAGCTTTTGGTAAAGTCCCAGGGGCTGTCAAGTGTACTCCCGTCTGGTGACTCTGCGGCACCTCTCGCTGACCTTTTGCGCAGGTTCCCTCAAGTATACAGCGAAACTTCATCTCTGTGGTTCTTACAAACTGGTGTTACGTAGCGGATTGACTGAAATTGTTTGGAAACAGGGGTGTCAAACTCATTTTAGCTCGGGGACCATACGAACAAAAAACTGTCATGAGGCTGAACTAGTAGATTAATGAGAAAGATAAAAGGAGAAAGGGGAGAGAGAGAAATAGTGAAAGAAATGGACAGAGAAAGAGAAGGGGTAGAACAAAAGAAAGATAAAATGATAGTAAGAGAGAGAGAGATAGACAGAATGAGAGTGGGAAATAAATAGGTATAAGGAAAGAGAGCAAGAAAGATGGAGACAGTGGAAGCAAGAAAAAATGAGAAAAAAGGAGACAAAGAAAGAAAGAGGGAAAGAGAGACAAAAAAGAGAAAGTGAAAAATAGAAAGAATAAGGAGGAAGAGAGGTAGAAAGAGTGGGATTAAGACAGACAGAGGAGAGAGGGAAAGAGAGTAAGATATAGAGATTGGGTGAGAACGAGAGAAGAAAAAGAGAGAAAGAGGAGAAAGAGAGAAAAAGAGTGAGAGAAATCAATACAGTTACAGTGTCTTTTTGAGTGGCGCCTAGTGGATATATTTAAAGTGCAGCTCATTTCCAGACTTAATTTTTTTCTCACGCTTCTCGCGGCGTTGTCTCGTCGGCCAGATTAAAATCATTGGCGGGCCTTGATCTGGCCTGCGGGCCGCATCTTTGACAATTTGCTCTAAAATCTTTTTCTGTTAGACTCGCACTCGGATGCTGTGTTAATAACAAGCAAGCAGGTTAATAATTTAAGGGCCGGAACTGACTACCACATAGTAATTAGCGTGACTGGTTAGTTATTAAGTCACTTTGCTGTCTGACAATCTAACTCATTGATGGAGTGCTGCCCGCTTGAGGTCACTTAAGTTTATGTGGGAGATTGTAATGGTGGAGCAAATGTGTTGTTTCAGATAATAGAGTTAAAACATCTTTTAACACCAGCAAATAGATGTTTATTATGAATATGTTTATTTTTATCATCAAAAATTTGGTTCCACTTTGTGCTCTGTTTCACGGTTCAATTGGTAAACACATCACATGAAATTTCACCACCTACAGGCACCGTAATTTATCAAGATGCAGGGGGGAGGAATGCATGAGTGAATGATTTTTATAAATAATGTTTTTATTTATCTTCCGTTATTTAGTCATACTATGAAAAGGTTTGCGGCTGAGTGGTTAGCGCATCCGCGGCACAGTTCTGAGGTCATGAGATCGAACCTTCCTGTGTGAAGTTTGCATGTCCTCCCCGTGCTTGCGTAGGTTTCCTCCCACATCCCAAAAACATGCATGTCGTGTTAATTGGCCAGTCCAAATTGTCCCTAGGTGTGAGTAAGCGAGTGAGTTGTCTGTCTCTGTGGGCTGGCAACCAGGTCAGGGTGTCCTCTGTCCGAAGATGGCTGGGATGGGCTCCAGCACCCTCTTAGCCCTACTGTGGATAAGCGGTGCAGGTAATGGATGGATGGATTAAAAGGTTTGCACACTTCGGACTTAAACTGCAAAGAAAATAGAATTCTAATTCCAATGGCAGATAATCTTGTAAATGACTCTAATTTTAATTTCCTTCATTTTTAAATTATCATTTGTTTTGATAGCAAATGAAAAAAGAGTGACCAAACTGCACTATTTTTTAACTCATTTTTGCACCGGCCTCTTGTGAAGAAAAAAAAAAGGAAAATGGGGGAAAAGAAGAAAAAAACGAATAATTGAAAGAAAAACACGAAAAGGGAAAGAAAAGGGACAACAAAGACAGACAAAGAAAAAGGCAAAAAGAAAAAGAAAAGATAGGACCGTTTTTTGTTCCTTTGGGATACCCATAGCAGCAAGATGGCAGGCAATCATGTCAGCTCACTTTAGGCGAGCCTAATGTTATGTAAAAATAAATACAAATTTCATGAAATACGAGTAAAAAAAATCTAAGTTTATATTTTTATTGAATTAAGTTTTTATTACCACTAGGACGTGCAAAATAATGCACAATGTCCCAATATAGGTACTTGAAATAACATAAATAATTAGATGTAGCATTTGAAGTTTTTTCCCCGTTTTATTGAGAATAATTCTGAAAATAAATCTTCAAATGGAGAGATCTTTTCCAGATGAGCCAAAACGATTTAATAATAAAAGTGCGTTTTTTTTTCAAGTAAATTTCCTTTGATAATCAGTTATTTACTTGTAAAGCTAACAAATGTACGTATTATTATTATTATTATTATTATTATTATTATTATTATTACAGTATCTAGATCAGGGGTATCAAACTAAATTCACCCGGCAGCGGCGGGGGCAAGGGTCTGGGTTAGGTTGCGCCAAATCGGGTTCTCCACATCTAAAAAAAAAGAAGAAAAGAAAAATTGTATCAAAATACATCAATCAAATGAATACATGTATAATCACTCAAGGGCTAAACCTAAAGGGACAATATGTATTATTCAGTGCCTCATAGTGGTAAAAACATGATGTGCATTCTTTTAAATGCTTGTAAATTTAGAAATTTCTATTTATCTTACCTAACATAAGCCTAACCTAACAGTAGATGACTAATGTCAGCCATCTTGCTGCTACAGGTGCTCAAACAAACAAAAACCTGGTGAAAAGCTCAGGAAAAAAAGAAAAGAAAAATGGTGCTTTATGGTTACTTTGAGTGCAAGTTATTTTCATTCTTACTTGCGTTTCTTCAAACTTGCTTTTAGTTGCATGCTAGAATGCTACAACATCAAGTTCTCAGATAATACACTGTCCCTTTAACTTTCTTATTAAGGAGGGGGCCCCACATTATCATCTTGAGGGCGGCAAATGGCCCCGGGCCACACGATTGAGACCCCTGATTGAAATGATGTACCAGTTTTTCCCATCTCAAATGATGCTTCGGAAATGTTGTACTCTTGAATGTAAATATTGCACAGGTCCCATGGCTGCAGCAAGAATTTGGCTCCATTTTGAATCACTTGCAAACACGCCATGATACTAACAATACTGTCAGCTAGCTTTGGTGCCTGTACAGTAACAAACATCCAACAGTGCTTTTCTGCATGAAAACTGATGTAGGAACAATCTCAACTTTCCCTGGAATTGTGGTAGGGTGGGTGGATCCCCTAACCACCAAGGTCGAATGGGGCACCATTTCCTCTGGTGTGTCTTGTGCAAGTACAGCCTGGTGGCGCCCATCCCTCTCCAGGCCTTCTGCTCATTTTTAATACAGGGTTCGTACACCTTATTCATGTCCAAATTTAAGCACTGTCTCAGGATTTTCAAAAGCGATTTCTCCAGTACCATTAACAGGAAAAATCTTTGTGAATCCAATGCATCAATGATTCTACAGAGACACAAATGTATTTTTCAATTTAGATATGCGATTTTAAATTTTGCAAGTGCATTAATCAAGACATGTGATTTATAGATCTTGATTCAATCATAACTATATACTGTACAGTGGTACCCCAGTCCTCAATCGAATCAACCAAATGAGTTGGCGCCATTGCTTCTCATCGGCTGAAAAATAGTCTGTGTAATATAGTGTAATAATCTGTGAAGCCCTTTGAGACTCTTCGTGATTTAGGGCTATACAAATAAAGATGACTTGACTTGACTTGACTTGACTTGGCTTTAAGTGAGCGGCATGAGCACTACATGCTTGACTGGAGATCGCCAACCAACTATTGGGCAAATGAGCTATAAATGGCTTTTTTAAACACTTTCACTGAGCAGGAATTGCATTTACGAATGCTGGTGCGTTTGAACTAAAATACTAACCAAAAAATGTGCGCAAAAAATGTGTGCAAAAAATGTGCGCAAAAAATGTGCGCAAAAAATGTGCGCAAAAAATGTGCGCAAAAAATGTGCGCAAAAAATGTGCGCAAAAAATGTTCCGATGCTCGACATGGAATTCGGTGCCCAACCAAAAATAGCCGAGTCAAAATAGCTGAAAATAGCCGAAAATAGTCAAATCGGATGAGATTTGGCACGTAACGAGTGGAGTTGAGTGTAGCCGAGATGCAGTCAGCGCGCGCGAGTTAGCCTAGCTTTAGCGCCACTTCTACCCGGACCGCCAATGAGTGAAAGGGTACGTCATTTTCGAAGTTAAGTGGCTTTTGAACATGAGTCCCAAGGACAACGGTGATAAAGGGAGGGATAAGAGGAAAACAGTGAGGCAAACTAGTGCAAAAGAGAAAGAAGCAACTGTCAATTGACAGGTTTCTTATTAAAAGAGAAGAGTACGGCTAGGCAGTAACCTTCCCACACCCATTCCTGGATGCCATTTACACCACTGTTCAAAGGTATGTAACCGATACAGAATATAATATTTCTTCTTTTTCATGTTTGTTATATATTATTGACTCATGTATGGTCTTTAATGTTGTTTGGAGACACGTTTTCTCAATATTTTAGGTATTTTTTATGGGTGGAACGGATTAAAATACTTACTATTATTTCTTACGGGAAAACAGATTTCGGTACTCAACCAACAACGCATTATGGTTGAGGACCGAGGTACCACCATATTTGTTTACGAGACAGAACGTATATGTGGGTGGAGACACCCCAACCCCCTAAAAACACCACTGTTTTAAATAGTACTTTTATTTTGTTTTGTATGGATAAAAAAAATTGAACATCATTAAGCTGATGTTTTTTAACTTGTGGCACTGGCAGGCAGGGCCGTAGCCCCGCAAATGCACATAACGCGCACTGCGTAAGGCATCAAGTGCCGAATAGGGCGCCAAAGAAAATCAGGGTGTTGAAAAAAAAAGTGTAAAGTGTTAAAAATGTCAATTATATGCGCTAAAGTGGTTAAACAATACAAAAGCAGCATAAACCACGTTTCCTGAGAAAAGTGGTGAATCTGCTTTGTGCTCCGGCCTATCTCCAGTATCATTATTGCACCGTATTTCCACACCCATTTGGCGCACTGTTTTAAAGGGCGCACTCTCCTTGGTTTAAATTATTTTTTTTTCTCCGGCAAAATATGGCGCACTGGCCTATTGGATGCGACCGCTCCGGCGCACTCACCAATAAGATACGATTCTCTCGCGACCGCCTCTTTTACCAAAACAAGTGTGCGTATTAAAAAAATGCACCGGGAACAAAACTGAGTTTGATTGTGGTTTAGTATTTATCACAGAGTAAAACACCCGAATACAACAAAATAAAGCATTTGTGCTTAGGGCACCCATATGGCTAGCAACGGCCCTGCTGGCAAGTACTTGAAATGTCAAATTGTATTCTTGCACTTATGTTTTGCTCACTTTCTCTTCTATGAGAATTTGGATACCACTGAGAAAATAGACCATTATGTCAAGCCAGCAATACAGATGACTGCAATAAAGTTTTCACTGGTGCAATGCAACAACATCCATCAAGGACTGGAAAACAAAAAGATTTCACTCATCTAAATGTAAAGCCTCTATTGGCCCAAATCCCAAATGATTTGGCGCCATTGCCCGCTCACTTTATGTGAGTGGCATGAGCACTACATGCTTGACTGGTGATCGCCAACCAACTGTTGGGCAAATGAGCTATAAATGGCTTTTTTAACACTTTCACTGAGCAGGAATCGCATTTACGAATGCTGGTGCGCTTGGACTAGAATACTAAACATTTTTCATGATGTTTTATTCAGGCGTGACGAGAAAGAAGGGCTCCTTCGAAATCGATGTTATCTTTACAACACTGCCATCTGCTGGTACATTTATGCTACCGCGAAAACGCTTGCATTCAAAAAGGTCCTGTAAATAAAATATCTTGACTTGACATGAAGCTAATTTGAAAGATAAAGAAGTGATAGGGAAATGTTGTTTTGGGGGAGATCCAGTCGACACTTAGTTCCAAATGTAAATAGGTTGTTATTGTTTAAATGACCTCTTAAGTGCGACCCGTGTGAATGAGTGCATGAGGCGAATGAATGGATGTTGAATGGATGCTTGAAAGAGGGAACACCTATATAATTGCAAATACATTACTTCGTAATTACTAGTCATTTGTCACACCAGTTGGTATACTTGCATGCTGTATAAATGTAGCTATAATAAATGCGCTTTACCACAGTAAAATGTAAAAAGTCTTTTTTAATGGAAATATATGTATAGCAAAATCACCATGAATGAATGAAAACTTTATTCGAACATTAAAATAAAAACAGAACAAAAACAATAACTCAACAACAAAATATGTTCAAGAAGGGGTAGTCAGAAGCAAATGCAGCTTATATTCCCTACCCCTTCATCTTCCCTATTAAATACACCAATGATATAACAACAATTGTAATAATATTAATAATAACAGTTACGATATAACAATAGCAACAATAACACAAAGTTAACCATAGTTCTCGACGCACTATACCCAATCTCTCGTATCACTCATACCCCAATTTCTTAATCTCTGTATTGCGCCAGGAAGGTTTTTTGTATTTAAATTTGAACAAGTGAATAGTTGGACATGGTTTGAAATCGTCTTGTAAATTGTTCCAAAGTTTGACTCCATACACAGACACACTCATACTTTTCCTTGTGGTTCTCACCTTTGGGATAATGAATTTACCACAGCCCCTCAAGTTATAATTTCCTTTTTTCCGAACGAACAATTTATGGATGTTTTCTGGCACTATGTTCTTGTTGACCTTAAATAGCAGTTGTGCAGTGACTTTTTTTACTAAATCATCTAATTTTTATAATTTGGACTGCAGGAATAAAATATTAGTATGATCTCGATATCCTAGCCTGTGTGTGGTTGTCTTATCTCTCATCTCATCAGCTGCACCGCTTATCCTCAGTAGGGTCGCGGGGATGCTGGAGCCCATCCCAGCAATCATCGGGCAGTGGGCAGGGGACACCCTGGACTGGTTGCCAGCCAATCGCAGGGCATGTGTGGTTGTAATTGCACATTTTTGGAGGATAAAAAGGGACTGTAGAGAACTTTTGCAATTATTGCCCCAGACTTCTCCACAATATGTTAAGTATGGCAGAACTAGAGAACAATATAATAAATACAATGCAATATAGTTAAAAATGAATTTGACTTCATTAATTATTGAAATGCTTTTAGATACTTTAGTTTGTATGTGTCTGATGTGTTTTCCCAGCTTAATTTATTGTCTATTATGACCCCTAAAAATCATCTCCGTGACTATGAGTGCACAGTAAAGGCATTTTGCAGATGACCTTTTACAGTATTCTATTGTATAATTGTGTCTTTTTTTCTATATTTCTAAAAGCCAGGATATACTTTTCTTTACTTAGAGCGGACAAAACAAATCGACTTTTTTTAGAAGGCTATCCTTTTATTTTGCAGGTGTCTCGCCGAAATCCTGCGTTTCCGAGTCTACAGCGTCTTTTAGGAAAACGTCCGTGAGTCAAACACAATGCTTAGCAATTAGCACACTTCTCAAAGGAAAAGGTGTATCTGTTAAAAAAAAAGACTAAAGAGATTCATTTGACAAGAACCTGGCTGATAAGGGCACAAGGTATGTTAACTGTTTGTTTGTTTTTTAATCGAAGATTCACTCAGTTAGTGTTGTACTGCAATGTGTTTAACTTGTCACTAGCATGAGTGCTGATTAGGACTAATTAAGGACTTTTCTGTTTATTTCTGTTAAATATCGTCACAATGCACTCCAGGAGAGGTTTTTGTTCATTTAGAATGCTCTTTTTTTATTCACGTTTGTAAGTTCATTCGTGTTTGTAGTTGCATATATATATATATATATGTAGTTCCCACAAACAACGTGACACCTCCGGGGCGGCCATCTTCGATGGCAAACCAATTTACTGATAACATTCATCCAGTGTCTAATACTTTTAAAGCCATCATGAGAAGACAAGGTGGCCCATATTATAAAAATACTCTCACAAAAAAAGACAGAGACGGATATGATGTGGAAATTTCTGTCATTTATGCGGTGGACCCATATGAATTAAGGAAAGAAACAGTCAGCAAAGATTATGCAGATTTGCCTCCTAAATAGTACTATCATGTGTACCATTATCTTAAAAGTTTTTACACATGTGAGCAGTTTCGAGCCTAGAAATCGCTGGAAGCTGAAGGATTTTATTCATTTGACTATAAGGGATTTTGTACGATCAAATACAAATTACATTTAATGCAAAAGATATTTACTAGCTGAGCTGTGGGGCTGGTCATTGCAACCTTGTGAAGAATGATGTTTACAGAAACAACCGGAACTGGGACAAGGGCTGATAAGATAATCAGCACATCCGACGACAGAGAGGGGGCCTGATGACGGGGGACGGCAGGTGATGTTTGGTGAACACAGCCCGGATGACGTGGAAATGCTCGGGGATGTTTTGACAATTTTAGAGATCGAGGCGAGGGGGCGTTCCTGGCCCGCCCATGGAAGGAGCCGGCACACCAGCTGGCGGAGTGACGTGGGTAGTGAGAAGATTATGGGAGAACGAGAGAAGAGGCTCGACGAAGACTCGAGCGACACTAATTCGGCTAATTCGATGGAGTTCACTTAGTTAAATACGTAAAGAAATAAAATCTGCCCCTGTGTGGAAATGCCGATCTCCTGTCCATCTTTTCCCAAAAAGAAATGAGCATGCATTGTTAGGTGAATTAAGGTTAGGTTTGATTAATGGAGTCATATAACTAATTCGAACAATTTGGCAAACGTTACATTTTTAATAATTATTCCTTAACAAGGCATACAATCAGTTTGCCGAGGGCTGGGTTGGTGGCGTTTGTTCAATTCCAAAACGTAGTCATCAATGCAAAGGTATGTAGGACAGTGGAACCTCGGTTTTCGAACCCCTCTCAGTTCGGACAAATCGGTGTTCGACCAAAAATTTCGAGAAATTCTTGCCTCGCTGTCTGGTCAAGAAATCGGAGTTCGCTAGGGTGCGATGCTGAGCGGCGTACGGGTGTTTTAGCCCCTAATTATGCCTCCGAAGAAGCTCAGTGCACGCAGGACAGGTGAAAAAAAAACAAGGTGTTCGTCCAACTATTGCCTTTAAGAAAGACATAATAGCTAAATATGAAAGAGGTGTACAAATTTCCGATCTAGTTAGTGAATACAGCATGGCTAAATCTACTATCAGTACGATAGTAAAGAATAAGGAGGCTGTGAAATCGAGTGATGCGGCTAAGGAAGTTAGCGCTATAAGCAAGTTTTTGGAAGAGGTTGAAAAACCTTTGATGATTTTTCTCTCCCCACCGTCCACCACAAAGGTAAGAAATCCTATTCATAATCCTTTTTTAAAATTTTTACACGTTCATGTTAGCGTAATCTTTCGTACGGAAGATTACGCTAACGCGAACGTACGATTACCCTGGGTTAGCTTCATGTTTACGTTCTTGCTAAATATTCAGGGTGTTGGAACGGATTAAAATGATTTTACATTTCTTTTAATGGAAAAAACGATTTTCCGTGATCGACCAAATCGGTTTTCGAACAGGGTTCTGGAACGGATTATGGTCGAGAACCGAGGTTCCACTGTATAACGTTTCGTGTTAGCAAACTGTTAAAATATGTACCACTACGCTTAGTGTTAATCGGTTAATCGAAAGGTAGGTGGTATTTTGTGTTGTGTTAACTGGTTAAAACTCACACGTTGTGCTGGACTCAGTCTTCATGGGACGAGTTTCCGTGATATACGTTTAACAAAGAGACGCATTACCGGGTTTATTAACAGCTTTACAGCATCTCTACAGATTATTTTTGTGCGCTTTTACTTGTTTAGCTAATGGTACTTCTACAGTGTAAATGGAGCAAAAAAGCATTTGTAACATCCACTTGGCAACTGGAAAGCACCTTATTTACCACCGCATATGACGGCAGATCCACACACGCACTAAATTTATAACATTAGTCATCAAATTTTAAGATATTTAACTGACACGAAGTGCTCTGAGCAAATCCTTGTGTATTTTGAAGGAGCATCTTTCCTGTTTATTCTTGCTATCCATAGCTCCTTCGTTGTTCGGACAAAAGCTTTATCTTCTCTCACTCGTGAAGTCTTATGACTGTTATTTTGTAAAATTTGAACTTTACTGGACATTGAGGAGATGGCAAACTGCACTACTGACTACATTAAGTTCTGCATGGACAATGTTGTTCCTATAAAGACTGTACGCTGCTATGCCAACAACAAGCCCTGGATCACGAGCGACATCAAGTGCCTTCTGAACCAAAAGAAGAGGGCCTTTAAAAATGGTGATCATCAGGAGCTAAAACGAGTACAGAAGGAGCTCAAAGTCCAGCTCCGGAAAGGGAAGGAGCAGTACTGGAGGAAGTTGGAGAAAAAGCTGCAGAACAACAACATGAAGGAGGTGTGGGAAGGGATAAAAACAATTACTGGCTGCAGCACCAAGCAGGGTGTGGCTGTGGATATAGATGTGGGGCGAGTCAACCAGTTGAACAACTTTTTCAACAGGTTTGACCACTCCGCCTCATCCTCACCCCTGAGTGATGCAGCTGTCCTTCCCCCTCCCCCTCTGGACACTAGCATGGAAGACATCCCCCCACTAAAAATAACTTCAGCCCAGGTGTGTGGAGAGCTGAGAAGGCTACGAACCAGCAAGGCAGCTGGTCCGGATGGAGTATACCCCCGACTGCTGAAAGCCTGTGCGTCTGAGCTGGGAGACCCTCTACAGCGCATCTTCAACCTGAGCCTTGAACAGGGGAGGGTCCCTCAGCTGTGGAAAACATCCTGCATCATCCCAGTCCCAAATAAATCAAGACCTGAGGAACTCAACGACTTCAGGCCGGTCGCCCTGACATCACATGTGATGAAGACCATGGAGCGGCTGCTGCTGCTGCACCACCTGAGGCTACAGGTCCGTCACGCCATCGACCCACTGCAATTTGCTTACCAGGAGAAGGTGGGGGTGGAGGATGCTATAGTATACATGTTACACCGATCCCTCTCTCACCTGGATAGGGCGAAGGGGGCTGTGAGGATTACATTTTTGGACTTCTCCAGTGCCTTCAATACCATACAGCCTCTGCTACTGAGTAGGAAACTGAAAGAGATGGGAGTTAGCTCACACCTTGTAGAATGGATTACTGACTACCTGACAGGCAGACCCCAGTATGTGAAACAGGGGGGCTGTACATCGGACACTGTGGTTAGCAGCACAGGATCTCCGCAGGGGACCGTTCTCTCTCCGTTCCTATTCACTCTATATACATCGGACTTTAAGTACAACTCTGAGTCCTGACATGTGCAAAAGTTTGCCGACGAAACTGCGATCGTGGGATGTATCAGAAACGGGCAGGAGGAGTACAGGAAATTGATTCAGGACTTTGTCCGATGGAGCGACGCAAACCACCTGCACCTAAACACCACCAAGACCAGAGAGATGGTGGTGGACTTCAGGAGAACCAGAACTCACCCGGTTCCTGTAACCATCAAGGGAGAATGTGTAGAATTTGTCCAGACCTACAAATACCTGGGTGTGCAGCTGGACAACAAACTGGACTGGACTGCCAACACAGAAGCTCTATGTAGGAAAGGGCAAAGCCGACTTTACTTCCTCAGAAGGCTGGCCTCCTTCAACATCTGCAAAAAGCTCCTGAAAATATTCTGAGACAGTAGTGGCAAGCGCCCTCTTCTATGCGGCAGCGTGTTGGGGAGGCAGCGTCAAGAAGAAGGATGCCTCTCGTCTCAATAAACTGGCTAGGAAAGCGAGCTCTGTTGTGGGCAAAGAGCTGGACAGCCTAACAGCAGTAGCTGAGAGACGAGCACTGAAAAAGCTGAGGTCAATCATGGACAATCCATCGCATCCACTACACAGCATTATCTCCAGACAGAAGAGCAGTTTCAGCGACAGACTGCTGTCACTGTCTTGTACTACGGACAGACTGAAGAGATCTTTTCTTCCTCATGCCATGAGGCTCTTTAACTCCACCCGGCAGAGTAAAGGCCCACATTAAACCACACCACCTACATTGGATATTACCGAATCTTACTGCAATATGTATTCTGTTAAGCACTATTTAGTTACTCTATATAACACGCTACAGTGGGCATTTGCACGTCACACTGGGTATTTGTATATTGTATTCTTTTGGCTTTATTATTGTACTGTTCTCAGCTCAGGGATGCTGCTGGAAATGTGAATTTCCCTTCGGGGATGAATAAAGTATCTATCTATCTATCTAAGAGAAGACCATTTTTACTTTGTAATCTTGGGTTGACTTTTCACCGCTACTCCGTGTCGATAACATGCCATCATTAATGGCGCCGGTGTTGTGCCCAAATCCTGGTCCGAAAATACCCCGGTTGTTGTGGCGTCATACGGGAACTATGTACACAAAAATATATCATTTGCAACATTTGCATCTTGTGTACCTCGAAGAAATCTTTTTTGGACAAGTTGAAGATATTGATTTTGGCAAAATATCACTACCCTGCATGAAATGATCCCACTTGCCCCAACATCACTCAAACAACTTCGTCTTTTCTTACCAATTGATGGACACGTAAACAAGCTGATTTTGTTTGCGACTAACCAGCGATTCAAAACAGTAATCTTCCAGTATCTAACCGTATTGACAACTGTTAGACCTGTATCCTAAAACGTATAATGGTGAAATGAACTTTCAAATTATCAAGGTAGAAAACAGGAGAAAAAGGTTCACAATATAAGGTGTCATTTTGCCAAAACCAATGTTATCAACTCGCTCAAAAGTGATTGATATACAAAGTGCAATATCTCCGTCCTTTACGGTTCTATTACGTTCCCCAAAATATCAAATACGTAGCTGTTTTAGTATCGTTTGTGTGAGGGGGAACAGATCATATTGGGGGGACAGTTTTAGGCACAACACCGGGATGCAACATTGAGTGGTGCAAAAAATGGATGGATGGGATATAGCAAAAAATTTCATATTTTTCCATGTAAAATGTTCTTGTTCTTTCTCGGTTGATACATTTGCTTGAGTCAGGTATTATTTTTCCCTAAAACAAAAAACCCTGCGAAGTCTGTCAGAATGATGACAAGAAATATTGTGCAGTTTGTTCACTTTAAGTGTCCATAGTTTCTTATTTGTGTTTTGTAGGACTTTCTTTTGGTTGCACTAAATTATACATCAAGTGTTCCCTTTAAGCTCCAATTTCTTAAAAACTAAAATTGATCCCTGATGCTTTCGAAGTTGAAATAATGTAACCAAATCTGACACATTTTGTTTATTGCTCCAAGAGCAAACCATTTAAAATAACAACTCACAATACCATAGTATGAGTTTATTCAACATCTGACACAGTAAAATATTTGTATTTAGTACAGTTACAGTTCTTGTATTAAAATATTTAACGCAAGTTAACAGTGGAAAATATAATAGTCCCTTTTATAAATGCAATACAAATGTATCCTCTGGATTTTATAGAAGAAATACATCATACTTATGGTGTTGAGTTGAAGTTACCTGTAAATCATTGATTGTCCCTAGGATGGAAACCAGTAACATGTCAAGTAAAAAAATATATATATGTTTTTGTTGTTACTTTTTTCATAGTAAAGGTACATTTCTAGTTTTAAGAAATAATAGAACCATGACATAAATACCAGATGCAAACTTAAAATTTTGTCACAATGTGTGCAAGTCTACCAAAATCGCCCTTAATACAACCAGTGTATTGAAATGCCTTAAAGCGACAGCGTGTAATTCACTCCATTGAGTTGTGACATAAGAGAATCAGTCAGTTTTAACAGTACTTGCCTCATATTAAGTATTCGAAATAAGGGTGGAGGGATCGATCCAAATATCAATACTGGATTGATTGATGCTGTTGTCCTGGGATCGATACAGTCTTCCCACTTTAACAAGTATTATAACAATCTTGTTAACGGATTGTAAGATTATACAGTCACTATAACTTATAGAAATAAATAGAATACAATTGTGTTTCTACTTGATTCTACTGCTAACTTTATTCTCAACTTATTGTGTTATGGAAAGTTTTTTAGTTATCTTCTTGACATTGTTGTACAGTCACAACACAATTATTAACGATTGCAAGTGGGTTTACTTATTCATGGATCATTACATTTACAAGCAAAAGGTATCTATCGGATTGGTATCAATTGATACTACCTTGTACCGGACAATGATACCAAATTCCTAGTATCGTCCACACCTACCCAGGATCAAGAGCAAGCAGAATTAGCCAAGAAAGCGAGTTTAAGATGCTAAGTAAAGCTAGCAGGGGACCAAGTACGGAAGCCCGAGTCACATGACCCTGAAACATTCACTTGCACAACCCAGATGCTAACCTGAAACACGCGAGTACCACCAGAGCTAATAACTTTTGTAAATTCTCTTAATAAATAGAGTATACAAACAATTTTTTTCCCACCAGATATTGATTGATTTTACACACACAGTTGATCTGACGTATTTTTTGCTAGTTTCAGCAATTTGTATTAAAACCTGAACAAAAATTAAAAAAAACAGTTGAGCTGAGTCATTCTGGAAAAAAGGATGACAAAGACCAGAAATCAAGGGCACCTTACAACATATATTTTAGTTGCGAATGCTCTTTACTTAAAAGGACAGTGTGTATAACTTGACCACTAGATAGAATACTAACTCTGGAGATGCAAAGTGACCTAACCACATCTTTTTTTTCCTATTTTTTTGCCCAGTATTTTCGAGGGTTTAATACACACTGTGCCTTTTAATACATTTGACACAACATCTCTATAGTTATACATCAAATGTCTTACTTGGATAAACAAGGTCAAAAATCTATGCATGTTAAGAAAAAAAGTACTCCATTTGGTAAACCTGAGCTAATATAAAATCTAAACATGTCTTTTATTACACAGGTAGTAATCACTTTCATTGAGGTAATAAATGTGTATGCAATTGATACCATAACCTAGCAATGCCACAAATCTCTTGTAAATGTCAACTTAAAATCTTATAATGACACTTCCTTATTATTTTCACTTCACTGAATTAAGGTGAGATTCAAATGTCACATTTTCTACAACTGTATTGAGACAAAGCACTTCAAATTTTTATTAAAACCAAAAACTCCCTGGTAACTTTGGATGATTTTTCAACAAGTGTTATCCTGCTATGATTATAATGTTTATATCCAATAGTTTACATAAAGAAATTCTTAACAATGGTTCTGTTACCATATCACAATAGTTTTTATATCATAATGCTGTGTACTAATCAGTAGCAACATTGCAACACTAAAATACACATGCGTCTTCAAGAGTTAAGTGCTTCATTCATGTAAAAAAAAATATATATAATTAACATCCGATACATTCGCTTGTGCATCTACCCTGACTAGCCAACAAGGATTAGGGCAGTTACATGCATAGTTCAAGACACATTATTGAAGCCCCAGTGTGTAATATTTGACAACCAGATGGCATTGTTGTCTAATGAGAACAAAAACCAGTACTGCAGCAAGATGTCACACAAACATGGCGGCAACCTTCAGTATGAATTCCACTATGTAAGAGAAATACAAATTTCTAGACCTAGGATATTTTTTTATTAAACTCAACATTGGTATAATAGTTCAGTAATCAATGGTTTTGTTTTTTTTAATTAAAGTTTTTTTTGTACCACTAGGAGGCACTAAATATGACACACTGTCCCATTAATCCCACCTAATGGTTTTGTTGTCACTTTTTAACCTGTGACTGTCATCTAGAGTAAGATCGCTGTCATAATGTTTCGTTTTGTACGCGTAACCTGATTCGTCTTTGGAGTTTTTCAACACATTGTTTGTTTTTTAGCCACAGGGGTTTGTTTTGTGGTTTTCAATATGTATGTTTTTAATTCACACACAAGGAACATTTTTAAGAGTACAAATCATCTTTGTTTTTTTTTTATCGTACGTCTTATTGACAACAATTTTACTCCATACCATTTCTGGCCCAAAACAGCTGCCTAAAATAAACTGTACTGAAAGGGGGAAATGCCAAACCATTGTACTGAAGTCTTTGCACTCATCTAACTGTAAGCATTGGTAGAACAGATAAATCTTAAGTACATCAACGTTTTGTTAGTCCACAATTCACATTTGATTAGCAAATTCATAAAAGAAAATGAGAGTTGTTTGATGCGCTTATTGACAGGAGTTCTATATAATGTTATCTTAATATTCAAATTGTATTTGTACATTTGTCAGGATTGTCACATTACTATGAGGCAATACACCATTTTATATTGTGATTTTGTTAAAATCAACACTCAACTAGTGTGCTTTCCGAAAACAAATAACAAAAAAAAAACTAACTAGAAATATTTGTGCCTTGTTAGTTTGGAAATTTCAGACTTTATATTGTAGCAAAAGGCCGGTGACGTGCAGTCGGGATCCAGGTGAGGCTGTGCCAGTTCATGGAAATAAACCTTTTATATCATGATTTTTGAAATACTATCAACCAGTGTGCTTTTTTTAAAATCACCTAATATAAGTAAACCTAACAAGCATAAAGGCCCGACGCTGCCGGGATTGGCATTGTTAGGCATTCTACTTGGGCTAGATTGTTGGGGCCTTGGTTTGTTGATATAGCGCCATGGAGCCACTAGGGACACAGAGGCAGAAGTTTGATTTTGGTAGTATTAATGGGGAGCGCTTTGACACCAAATTTAGCTAAATAAACTCCCAGAGGCCTAAATACAACTGTAAACTTCCATGAAAATCAGTTTAGCCGTTTCGGAGCCTATCAGTTGCATATGAACGCACCCACACGCAAATTGGGATGTAAAAATAAGTCTAAAATTTCTAGACTAAATAGATAAGTTAAGAAGTCTAGATAAGAAATATTTGTTTACTTTTCACGGTTTTGCTGCTTGATGGATTTCTGTCATACATTGTGTTCTGCATTCTGATTAGCTTAACAGTCCCAAACATAAAAATTATTGGTAATAAATGCATAAATGTTTACATTATTTGTATTTGGTCAAGGAATGCTTGGGCTTTTAACAAAAGAGTAGCGTGTTTAACTGGTAATAATTTTAAGAAGAATAAAGGTTTATACTTCTCGGATTTTGCCTATGATAGTTTCATTTTGTAAGCTATACCCCACAATAAATAAAGGATCATTGTATCTCAAATAGTTATATATATTCAGGGTTAAAGTTGTTTTCATGTAACTTGATCATTTTTGGATTTTATTCTTCAAAATTATTGAACTTGTACATTATATTATGAATACAATTAGTATGCCATCTATTACTGTGCTGAGCGTCTGCAGATGCGGAGTGAGGCACGCAATTCTCTTGCCTCGTGGCAAAAGCCGAGAGTGTGACCAAAGATTCTGATTTGGCGCACGTCTCCGCCCTAAATGAATAGAATTTGTGTTAGAATAAACAAGCTAAGAGCAGGTAGAGCCATTTTTTCCCCCTCATTGCATTGACTTTTCCTCATGAAACATAACAAATTAATTGATACTTTTATTCAAAAGGAGCAGCACATGGACTTCACTTATAAGTTAAGTTGAGACAGTTACATTTTTTCTATGCCTCAGTTTTGGAGAGCAAGAAAGCAATATACAATCAAATGATGAATAAGATGCAGGTTAATTTATTTGCAAATCTGATTGTGCCTCACCAGACACAAACCTCACTGCACGTCACTGGGTAGTGCTAATCAAATATCAACCTTATAAATAGTTAATGAGACTTTGACTGAAGCATACTTGATATGACAAACTACCTATGTCCATGTAGGTATAAAGCACATTTGATAGTTGAACTGCGCCATCATATTTTGTGTGTGTGTGGGACACACTTTTTGCCAACAGGGGGCAGTGTTGGTTTCTCCAAAGCTGTCACTGTTCAATGGAAACTAGTTTGGAAGGTAAAAAGGTCACTGGAGGTGATGATGTATCCCTTGTAAAAACGACTTGGCAACCATTTGTTTCCAATCTGTCACTAAGATTGGGATCGTTCTTGGAAATGAAAAAGGTAGAATCCACACTTGAAGATGCAACAGGACAGCAGCTCCAAATATCCTTCTACTGAAGGCTTTCCACTGAAGCTTGCCATGTTCCTGCCACTCATGGGCAAAGATCCAGAAAAATGTTTAAACTTCCTCCATGACTTCCATGACGATTGTCCTGGGGCCAGTAAGGATCAGGTTGCTAACAGTTCTGTAGTCCTGAGCCAGCACATTCAAGCCGTTCACTGATACCACAAACTGGCACACCTGGAGACATGGAAGAAAGAATATGAATATACATTCTTGCAGTGGGGGCCTCTGCTGGCCTAATAAATATCTTAAGCATGTGATGGTAATTATATCTTGTCCTTGAATATGAATTTAATAATTCAAAATTGTATGGCAACTTCATTTCATTGCTTTTGCCAGAGTTGCACTGCTTCCAGACGTGTGCTTCTATATTTAAACCTTTAACCAATCACGTTTTAGCCACACTTGTTACCAGGGTCAGAAATTTACCCTGAGGCCTTCACAATCAGTTCTACAGGCCGGGGCATAAAATAAGTGATGATAAAGCTGTTGGTATAGCCATTCAGATTCCGAGATGGCGAGCCAACGCATCTAGCGGGCCAACGTGACTGATTTTACAAAATATGATTTGCTAGGGGGGGTGATAACGGAAGTATCACAACGAAAAGGTAAAGAAAAAGATCCCCTTGTACACCGCTTTTTGTCGAAAGGACATTTTCACTCCTACATCAAATAAAAACAGAAAGATGACAGGACTGTTTTGACTTTCAGAATTGGCTTCAATGGCGATAGAAAATAAATTCTTGATACTGAAATGCAAGAAATCTTTACAACAGATTTATTAAAATCGTTTTAGAAAAAAAGGGGAATTTTTGCACAAATAAATTATTTTTGGTGAATAAAATGTGGCCTGTATTCCTAAATAGTATTTTATATAATAGTAATAACCTCACAACATATTATCTATGTGAAGTTGGTTTGGGGCCTTCCTTATAAATAGCCAATGTTTTGCATTCACTCTTAAAAAGTTATTAGTGTCTTTGGACACCATAATGTCATGAATTTAACTCTATATAATAATTGAGACCCTTTTCTTATGAAAAGTTTTCATATTAAGGAAGAAATGATACGGCTATGCTATCAAAAATGGCGAGTTGCTCGCTGTTGTTTTGGCCGCTCTATTTGCTCCGTGTGTGATCCATGGATACCATAACGCGGGAGGGCATGGCTAAGCGCTCTCTGTCGGATCTTTTAATTGGTCCCCTTATTAATGTTTGCAATTCCCCTCATTAAGTGATATCAAACCTTACAAACACAACGTCGCATAGGGCTGCACGATTACCTGAATCCAATTGATATATCCATGTGACGTAGTACAGTTGTGTAATCGCAAGACACTGCGGTTTGAGCCTTGTGTGAATTAAAAAAATACTTCAAATTATTTTTTGTAGTTTTTCCGTAGATTAATGCATGCTAGCTGGCTTTGCACCAAGCTTGATTCCTCCCCCTCTCTAATCATGTTCAAACCGCGACTACCGCCAATACAAATCAAGGCTGTGTTTGTGATACCACTCCAACTTTAGCTTTTGAAAGCCTTAAGTAAATTATGTTTGAGAAACCCTCAAATCAAACATAAGCATGCCCACCTTTTAATGTGAAAATGTGCATTAACTTAGCTTCAGAAATCATTACCGATAATGCTTAGTAAGCTTTCTGAGGTGGAGGATAGGTTACGGTGGTAACCCATCCTAAATTCTAATCTAAATGAACACCTGAACAAATCCTCATCTGATTTTTACTTGCTCTGCTATATGTTCTTTCACTTGTTACTCTTGGCCAAATGGTAAGGGGAAAGGGTATGGGGGTAAAGAGAGAAAAAAAGGCAAGGGAACCGGCAAAATTTACACCGCGAACGATGGACACGTTTATATTTTCGAGACAGTGTTCCAATACTTTGTCAGGTTTGCGAAATTCTTGTAACTTAAATGATTCCCAAGGTCATTTACCAAATAGTGTAAATGTTTTAAATGATAATGTATCAACCTAAACTATGACCAGGCCAACTCCTAGCTAAGATAAAATATAAAATCAAAATTATTGCGTGCTGATCTTTAAAGTCATCTCGTGACTGTGAAAAAGCGCACATGAAAGACGACTGCTTGAAATGGGTGCGCAAACAATAAACACACCTCTGCGTGAAGAGGATGTAAGGGAGGAAGAGGAAAAGAGGAACAACAAAGTAGTTTATCAATGGGCCACACACAGCTCGCAAAAAAACTTTGAAAATAAAAATATCTTATTCATCATCGCGGTCAACTTGACAACTTCAACAGTTTCACAAACTGGTGCCGAAATATACCCAATAACTTGATATTGGTCAATATTCAATCAAATATCACAGTACTGTGATCAAGTTGGTAATATAATAAAACAATGTTGTTTAAGCCCCAGTGTTTAAGATTTAACCACTATATTAAATGTTAACGTAGTCCAGTTGTGAGCACATTTGCCTAACAAGCGAAAGGTCCCCAGTTCGAGACCGGGTGAAAACGTATGTG
The DNA here is from genome assembly GCF_059441175.1 of Urocampus carinirostris. Taxonomy (NCBI): domain Eukaryota; kingdom Metazoa; phylum Chordata; class Actinopteri; order Syngnathiformes; family Syngnathidae; genus Urocampus; species Urocampus carinirostris. The sequence goes on from NC_142350.1 coordinate 28,857,686, forward strand.
GGCCTAGAGAGGGATGGGCGCCACCAGGCTGTACAACACAGTAAATGGTGCCCCTACGACCCTAGTGGTTTAGGGATCCAACCAACTAACCAGATTGCTCTGTATTCTCAAATGCGAACGAAAACCTGTGGGGGCGACATCTAGATAGGAGATTCCACTATGTATGAATGAATGAAAACTTTATTCGAACATCAAAATAAAAAACAACAAAAACAATAACTCAACAACAAATAATGTTACATAATATGTTCGAAAAGGGGTAGTAAGAAGCAAATGCTTATATTCCCTACCCCTTCACCTTCCCCACCAAATACACCAATGATATAACAACAATTGTAATGATATTAATAATAACAGTTATGATATAAGAATAGCAACAATAACACAAAGTTAACTAGACGCACTATTCCCAATCTCCCGCACCACTCATACCCCACCCTTCTCATCTCTGTATTCCACCAGGAATGTTTCTTTGTATCTTGCAAACCGTTCCAAAGCTTGACTCCACACGCAGACACACACATACTTTTCCTGGTGGTTCTCACCTTTGGGATTATGAATTCACTACAACCCCTTAAATTATTATTTCCCTCTTTCCGAATTAATAATTTATGGATATTTTCTGGCACTTTTGTTGGCCTTAAATAACAGTTGTGCTGTGAAAAAAATACTAAATCATCTAATTTTAATAATTTGGACTGCAGGAATAAAATATGAGTATGATCTCGATATCCTACCCTGTGTATGGTTCTAACTTTTTTTTGCACCAAATGCATATTGCACAAACCCTTACGAGACCAACTGTATGTAACATCCTACATGCTGTCATTTCTTTGAGTAAATATTGTGTAAATTATAACTATGACCTTATCCTCCTTGTTTTATAACCTTATCGTCTCTGTTCCTTCTTGGTTTCTTTACCTCACTGTGAAAGTGTGAAACTGGAGTGTCATGCCCAATTTCATTGTCACAATATGTTAACCCATTTTGTAAGAATGACAATAAAGGTATATTCTATTCTATTCTATTCTAATTGCACGTTTTTGGAGGATAAAAAGGGGCTGTAGTGAACTTTTGTAATTATTGCCCCAGACTTCTGCACAATACAGTATGTTAAGTATGGCAGAACTAGAGAACAATATAACACATACAATACATTATAGTTTAAAATGAATTTGGCTTTATTAATTATTGAAATGCTGTAGATACTTTAGTTTGTATGTGTCTGATGTGTGTTTTCCAGCTTAATTTATTGTCTAATATGACCCCTAAAAACTTCATTTCTTATACAGCGTCTATTGCAGCACTATCCATTTTTACTTCTAAATCTTGATTTGCCTTGCTATTACTTAAGAATATTACTTTGGTTTTATTTAAATTTAAAGATAATTTATTTATATCTATCCATTCTTTTAGGTTAATTAATTCACGATTAATACAGGTTACCAAATCATAGTTATCATTTGAATAGAAAATGTTAGTGTTGTCTGCAAATATTACTATTTTCAATAATACAAAAGTAATCCAAATTTATCAACATATGATTCACTTCATAATAATTAATGTTAGTATTTTTTACTAGTATTTGTTTTGGGGACTCAGTGAGACTATATTACGACCGTATCATAACCTTATGTATTTTACAACAATTAATAGATCCGACAGAGATCAGTAAGCCACACCCACTATAGTTACGGTATCCATGTATGACACACGGAGCAAATAGAGTGGCCCAAAAAACTGAGGAACTCTTGAATCGCAATTCCTGATAGCATAGCCGTATACAGACGCTCCCCTACTTCCAAACATTTGAGTTACGAAAAACGGTAGACACGAACTTTTTTTTTTCGGGATGTCGGAAAATATCTGGACATTGCTGTAAGTTAGATTTTGTATTGAGTGCACCTTTTTACAAATACAAGACATTACTTTAGTGGTTCTTTCCGCCGCTACCGGAGTGTGGCGCTGTGAGAGGTCACCCAGCATCCACCCTCTTCCTAGTTCTTGTGTAAACATTCTATACTGTATCTCCAGCGTGCTAAGAATTTCATTATTTGCATTTTTTAATATCTCGTGCATCCCTTCAACATGGTTGTTGTAAAGTGTAAAGAAGAGTCGAGTCGTTTTGAAATGAAAGTGCTATATTGAAGCTTGATGCTGTTGAGAAAATGGTTGGATCGCTTTTTTTTTTAAATGGAACTTGAGAAACTGTTACAACATGTTCTGTATTTTCAAGCCCATAATATTCTATTTGTATTTGTGGTAATAAAAACTTCAACGAAACTGCTCCTCTAGTACCATTTTTTTAACCTTCTAGTCTTTCATTTGGATGTTGATTCGAACACAAACAAAAAACAGATTGTCCTCCTTTGAGAGGCACGGTCTGATGTGCATTTGCATCTAATAGCGATAGCACTTTGCACATAGTACAGAGAATACATCTAGTCATGTTTATTTTATTTAGTTGACACTTGTATACACAAATGTTATGTGCTAGGTACTCAGAGGTCACATGTAACTCCACCCTTCGGCCCCTTACGTGGATGCCTGTGTCAACAACTTGCAACGTGGCCTTCCCCTGAGGATTATGCTACTGACTGCAAACTAATTACCCATCAATAAAATGAGTCATCGGAGTTTGAACACAGGAAACACCAAGGCAGCTCCTCCTAAACCAACAAGCACGTTCCTGACCGCTAATAAAAAACATCTGCCTTGATTTCAAAACTGGTAAAAGGGGGCAGAAAAATCGAACCTCCAAAAAGCAGCACTTGGGGCCTCAGACTGAAAATACTAGTTTTCGGCATCATTGTCATCATTAGCACTTTCATGGGACAAATAGGTAATTTATTTATAATTTATTTCAGCATCAGTCGGGGACATGCATGTTGACTTTGCGATGTTGTAGAAGGGTGTATTTGTTTTTGGAGTCATGCTCACTTTATTTAGTTACTAGTCGGTGGATATTTTCCATATTCAACCTGTTTACTATTCTCCAAATACTCATTTACATTAGATTGGACCAGTGTTTCTCATATAGTGGGGCATGCGTGTGACCTCGGGATTTTTTTCTAACTGTCCAAGAATTATGTGCAATTGCACCGCCACTACATTAGGCGGCAGTAGCACCTTATTGGCTAAGTCCACTCGTGGTGAAGAAGGCTTAGGTTCACATTGTGGATTTTTTTGTACGCCTGAACGGCATTTTATCCCACCGGACCCAGGCATGGTTCGTTACGTGGCCTCTTCTGCTCATACGGGAAATTATTGCCGTTCACACAGTAAACGCATAGATGTTGCATCTAGTTGGAAATGTAAAAAAACTCACAAAAACATTGAACTTCACCCAAAAAACAGAATTGGTCTGCGGTGTGAACCTAGCTGAAGTTTACACTGAGCATTAGCGCTCTGCACAAAGTGATTGACATGAAGTGTAGTAGACCCTCTCAAAATACATTGTGAAAATTTTGAACGAAGCGTGACTATGGACAAAGAAAAGGCTGAGGTTCTAAAAGTTTTGCAAGAGGAGATTATGGAGCCATATATATTGAGCTTTCACTTAAAGACATGCTGCAGTAGCTCAGGAGGTAGAGTGCTCGTCTTGGGATCAAGGGATCCCAGTTCGAATCCCGGCATGTTCGTGTTATATGTCAAAGTGTCCTTGGGTAAGACACTGAACCCCTAATACCCTCAATAAGCAGGTTAGCGTCTTACATGGCTGCAATACAAGGCCGCTATTGGGAAATGTGGAGCACATTGTAAAGCGCTTTGGGAAGTCATTGACTTGAAATGCAGATCATTTCATTTCAATAGCGCTGGTGAGCCGCGTGTGTTTCAGTTTTTTTTTTTTTTTAATTAATTGGCTTAGGGGGGTTGCGAAAGCTTTCTTATTCCACTTTCATTTCAAAAGAAATGGCTTGCCTTTTCTATACACTTTACACCAACCATATTGAATGGATGCACAAGATAATAAACATTAAAAATGTCAACTGGCGATAGTATAGACGTAGAATAGACAATATAGAATGTTTACACACGAACTAGGAGGAGGAAGCAGACTTTTTTTTACTTCCGGGTGGATGCTGGGTGGCCTCTTTCAGCGCCACACGCCGGTAGTGGCAGCAAGAACCACTAGAGTAAAGCAATGTTTTTCGACGTCCCGAAAAAAATGATCGGATCTACCGTTTATCGAAAATCGAATGGTCGTAATTAGCAACTGAGATGCACGTAACTCTGAATAAGTGTAAAGCTGTCATTTAAAGACATCACTGCAGAGGATTATAGACACGGCCCAAAATATCACTGGCTGCCCGCTGTCCAGCCTGGAACACATTACGAGTTCTTGCTATCTTAGCAGAGCTAAGCACATTCTGAAAGACTCATCACACCCCAGCAACAATTTTTTTTGGAGCTGCTACCATCAGGCCAACTGTTCAGATTCCATATTGCCCAAACAAACAGATTAAGAGATAGCTTTTTCCTCAAGGCTACTGCAGTTGTAAAACACCGTTTCAAAAAGTCCTTGTTCTAAGTGCAATACCTCGGTTTTGGGGTGCAATATTTTGGCTATGTACAGTTTTTATTTTAGATGCTCTTGACTTAATTCTAAAACAGTTATGGAGAGGAAGTATTTTATTTGCAGTAGAAGTACTATATTTAATTTTTATACTGTTAAATGTTTTTACTTTGTATTGTTTAATTTATTTACACCTGACCTCATTCCCATATTTATGTGCAAATGGAAAATCTTTCAGTTGTCACATTGACTTGTTAGTTTTAAATGCAACACCCCGGTTAAAATGCAATACCCAGGTTGTAAATACTTTCTATTTGATGTGAACACTTTATATTCATCTGTTATGAGTCTTTTTTGCCAACTGCAGTGCAACTGTAATCTCGTTGTAGCAATACAATGACAATAAAGCTGATTCTGATTCTAAATAAATTTTGATTATTTAACGTCAAGCAAGCAAAAATCTACAATAACCTCTGCAAGCATTCCATGCGGTCTCAGTATAATTTGAGTCAAAATATTTTGCTCGGAAGTCATACTTCCAGACTATTTTTAGACCTGTTCAGTTTACATTAAGATAACAATACAACTTACAGCGTCCGTGAACCATGACCCGCATTCCTATTGCGATCAAATATAATATAGCCGTTGAAGCAGAAGTGATCCTTTCAACCGCCCACTTCCACTTTTGGCACCAAAACAAATCAGATTATTTTCATCAAGTAATAACATTATACAGTCAGTCAATCGTCAATTTTTTACATAATACACTATTCAACACAATGAATGTGTCTGCTACCCAGAAGCTTTTTTGTCTTTGCCTGACCAATTAATGGTAGTCCCTATGAAATGCATTCCCAAAATTCCTTGCAGCTACTCCACTTTGCACCATCTGTGGTGGCAGCATGTGAGCAAAGACCCCGCCTCCCTCTTACAGTTGACTTGAAATCACTTGACAGTTGAGTCAGTTGAGTTGTTCTTATGCTGTAAATTTCATGAAAACAACACAGTAGTTTGTGACGTTTGTCCTCACATCCTTACCTTCATGCCAGCAGCTGCAGCGGGTCCCCCGGGGTCCACGGCTTGGATGTGGCAGGGTTTGCTTCCTCGCACAACAAAGCCCCAGCCCACAGCGTCGCCAACGATCTGTGAATGGCCAAATCAAGATATGCATACAAATGAGGAATTTGGATGGTACCATATTTTCTTGACTATCAGTCACAGATTTTTCACAGTTTGTTCATGGGTGCAATTTATAATTTATTCTCATTATCGACACATATTATTCATGATTTGATTGGCCAAGCAATATACTGTATAAACTGTAGCATAGAAAAAAACTTTAGTGTCTTAGCTTGTAAATGAAATCTATGTGCTGCTCCGTTGGAATAAATGCATTATTAAAGATATAGGGATTTCTGCACTATGAAAAAAAAGTCCATAAAAAAGAAAATAAAAATACTGGATGGCTTGACTTGCTTTTTGCTTGCAAATACGATTACTAATTCTATTGTTTAGGGCTGAGGTGTGCGCTAAATGAGAATTCTTAATCTCACTATCACCCTCTGCTGTGTGGCAAGAAAATTGCGTGCCTCACTCTGCATCTTAGACCCTCAGCACAATAATACGTTAAATACTGCATCTTTTGAATCAAGGCATCCAACATGAAAAGGTCCATGCAAAGTAAAACAAATTACTCAATGGCTTGACTTGCTGTTAGCTTATTAACTAATTCTATTGTTTTGGGGGATGAGGTGTGCGCCAAATCAGAATTCTTGGTCTCACTATCGCCCCCTGCCACGAGGCAAAAAGAATTACGCGGCTCACTTTGCATCTGTAGAAGCTCAGTACAGTAATGTTACATACTAATTGTATTAATAATATTTATTATATAATGTGAAAATTCAGCGAGTTTGAAACGGAAAATAACAAATATGGGAAGTTAGATGGGAACTTACATATACTGTATATATAATATATATATATATATATATATATATATATATATATATATATATATGTATATATATATATATTTATTTGTTTTTCCAGTACAACAGCTGTGCCTCCCCTGACTGCAGGTCACTGGTTAAATCTGTGTGTATTGAGTATCTATGCTTCTGGCTAGCAACATACAAGGAGAACTTGTAAACAAGCGAGACACAGAAACCAACCAACCTTTATAGCACGTTTTATGACAATACTTCATCAATTGTGGCAAGGGACTTAGTTAATCTCGAGTTAAACGCGGAAACGACATCTATCGGCCTAATGTCCCTATTAGGTTATTACCAAACCCCATGTAAACGGGGGTAACTCTCACCACTCGTTATATTAATGGTTTATTCGGATTGGTCCAAAATTCTGATCTGGATCGATTTACTGCATGTAAACCTACGTCGAAATGCATGAAGGCATCCTTTAAAAGTGACACTTAGGGCCAGTGTGCATGCATGTGACCTACAGTGAAAGTCCTCTTTAGAAATGGCCCTCCAGGGGTTTGCAGCTCCTCAGGACTCACATGTCTCTTCAGAACTGTTCAGACAAAGAACATTTTATGATGTTACCAATTCGAGCCAGAAACACTCATTCTTAAAAAGAAAAAAATGCAGTGTATAACTTCCTCAAACATGATAATCAAGTGTTTTTAGAAATGTCTGCAATTTATCACCGTAAAAGGTTTTCTGAATAATTCAAGTTAGAATGGACACTCTGAATATTTGTTTTTGCCATGGGACTGTTATTAAAAGAGGCCTTTGTATATAATTTGTGTATTTTATATTGGCATTATCAATGTAACTAAACATAACAACTCAATCCATTTTGGGGTTGATGTAGAACAGAGGTCTCAAATTCAATTGAGGGGTCACTGAAACTAAGATCCAGGCTAGGTTGGGCCAGAAAAATTTTCCACTGTTCTTAAAGGGACAGTGTTTTATATTTGTCCACTAGATGTCGCTACAATGTGTAGTGCAACCAAAAATGAATCCAAGGAAGAGTACAAAGAAAAGCGTCTGTTAATGTGACACCTTGACTGTAAACTGTAGGTGGCAATGTGCCCTTTAATAACTGGACGGAACTTCTAACGTTGCAGGTGCACGCATCAAACTCAACCCTGCACTTATCAGAATTGGAATGTTCTGGAAGAATTTTGCATGTCTAGAATTTTATCTCCGAGCCATATGTACTCATGAAAAGAGCCATATATGGCTTGGGAGTCAAATGTACTCATGAAAATAGCCATAGGTTCCTGACCCCTGCAGTACACCATACAGCGACATCTAGTGGTAAAATAAAACACACGTTACCTTCAAGTGATTAGTACTTGCCTGCTGAGTGTGAGAGGAGAAAAAAACTCAACTCGTGTAAAGTGATATAAAGTTTGTCCTGAAAACACGATACACAATAAAACTGTTCCCAGGCCACAATTAACAATTGAACTGTGTCAAGCTATCAGGTTGAATTTGTTTCCACACAAACATTAGATTACATTATATGCAAGTTAGTGCAAGGTTTGTTTAAATTGTGTGATGTGTATTCTAAAGGGGAAATTTTGGGAGTGAGTGTCTGTGTCTGGGTATGTGTAAGGGGCAGTTCCTTTTCCTGTTTTGTTGTGCCTACCTTGGGATCATGTCAAGGACTTCATACACCCAAACACAAACCTCCATGCACACAGACAAACATTAAGATCAAGTAACATCGATATCAGGATTCTCAAAGCTGTGGCCTGGGCACCAAATGAGGCCCTTAGGATGATAGTTTGAGGCCCCCGCCCTAATATGTAAGACAAAGGCACATATTTTACCACAAGATGTAGCTGCACTCTGTCATGCAACCAAAAACTCGTGCTAAAACTTCAAAATGAAAATTCAAACTACGGACACTCAAAGTGACTATAATGCACCATTTTTCCTTTATTTTTTGCCCAGCCTTTTGCCAGGTTTTTGTTTTTCAGGTACTCATAGCAGCAAAATTTCTCGATCCACAAGTATTTTAAACAATGCGCATTTAATTGATAGTTAATGTACTTTTGGTAATATTTAAATAAAAATTCCTTTGTATAATGAAGGACATTTTTTACCACTAGAAGGCACAGAGTATTACACACCATACCTTTAAGTGCAGCCTGAGCTGGAATTCATAACTGATTTATTTTTCTATTAATTCCTAATGTTTTCATATTTTTTGTCGGGAATTTTTAAAATCAGTGAATGGTTTTAATCAGAACTTTTTTGGCCCAACCTCACCCATACCGTACCTTTGGCAGCTCCCAAGTAAATTGAGGTCGAGACCCCTGATTTATATGCTCAAGCTTTCAATTTGATTACATGGTTTTCATTGCATTATTCAAACTAAAAGTTGTAATTAAATGTTAATGAAATCATGGACTACAAATAGAGGAGGACGAAGTAGATGGTAACCAGGGTCGCATTTAGGTTCAACAGTTTGCATTTGGATGCTTACCAGACTTAGGGTTGCACAGAACTGGTGGGCTGCTGCTGAGTGTAGGACTGCTGCTGTAGTAACCACTGCTACCACAGCTGCTGCTCATGCTGCTGCGCCGGATGCCAACGACCATTTTGATTTCTTTAGTCGGACTCACTATAGAGACCACACAACAAAGAGTAAGATCCGGTCATCACAATGTGTTCAATTAATTGATTTCTATAAAAAAAATCAGATTCTTTTTTTTTTTGCAATACCTCTTTGAAAATCCCCAACCAAATTCAACCTGCGTCAATACTTAAATGTGGTTCCAGCAGGCATTTCAAAAAAGGAGTCGATTTTCATTAACAAAAAGTGTCAGAAGTAGTGGGTGCTTTCAAAGAAAAACGTTCAGTCTACATCAATAGTTCTCAAATAGTGGGGAGGGCACAGGGCTCCGTCAGGGGGGTCGTGAACGCACAGAAAGGTAACGGTGCACATCTCACCATCCCGCAGCCAACTATTCTAACATTTTCTCTATTACAACATTTTGAACTCCTACACTGCCGGACCATTACAAAAAGGATGGTTGGCAAATATTAACCAAAAATTAATTTTATTCTTGTCTATATGGCCTTATATGGCAGTGATCAACTATTCACAAAACAAATTAAGAACAAATTAAGAATAATCTCTAATACTCTATCTATAATGCATTATCAAATTGATTTGGTAATAATAATTGATGTTTGTGTAAATATTTTTGTGAAATTTTAAACTAACCTTGTAGAAAGATTGGGTTGGATTTCAATAAACAAACAATGAATGGAAACTCGGTGTACCTTATATCCTTCTAATTTTTTGGACAAAGAAAAAGTTTAAATATGTACGTCTTGATATAATTACCTGACTTCTTGATATATTCATTTAATTCAGTTGTTATGGAAACTCTACATTGTTTCAGGAATTGTTTTAAGTTTGCAGGCATGAGAAGGCCTTGAATTTTATAAGTACTTGCCAGACCTGGTCTAGAAGAAAGGGTCTTATGAAATCGGATTTTTTTCCCACCTCGAAAGTTTCATTTTTGTCATAAGCCCGCCCTCCTGGTGTAAAGTGATTGTCAGCCATTTTGGATGGTCATTTTGTGAAACCATACATTTATTTTAGGTATTCATATGGTTGTAATATTCTGATTAATAGTTTAGTAATAAGACTTTGAAGGAACTGAACAACACTCGTTTTATCCGTCTCGTTACACGGATGTAAACAAACATGTTTAGGAAGAAAAAGGTGTTCCTCTTTACTTGGTATTATTAGATGAAAAATCATTACAAATATATTTAACCTCATCTTGTTTTTGAAATCCATTAGCTGACGTAGCGCTAATAGCTTGAATTATTCGGTCCAGTCAGTAAAGAGCATACTCCCCAATTACAGTTAATTGTCAAGGTGTCACACCAACAGACCCTGTTTTGCATGTACGGCCCTAAGGAATCTTTTATATGGAAGCTCATTAAACAACGTAGGTTCATTGTTGACATTTTATGATGAAAACCCACAGAAAAAACTGTCAACAGCCAGAAACGCCAGCCACGCACACAGAGCAATTTGATTCGGTGAGCGGCAGAGCTGGGCGGAGCTGTGCACACAGTGCATTTCTCTCTGCCCAGCGCCATCTCCACTGAAGGTAAATACATCAGAATCCTTGTTTGCAGGATTTTGTAACATTTTGAAAAAATATCTTTGCTCACACCTTAAAAAAAAAATAGAAGTCAAAATGAGCCTCGATCTTAAGAAACTGCGGGAGGGAGACAAGTTTAAAGTGGTTTATTTGGGGCGGCAATAGCTCAGGAGGTAGAGCGCTCGTCTTGGGATCAAGGGATCCCAGTTCGAATCCCGGCTCGTCCGTGTTACATGTCGAAGTGTCCTTGGGTAAGACACTGAACCCCTAATACCCCCAATAAGCAGGTTAGCGCCTTACATGGCTGCAAGGCCGCTATTGGGAAATGTGGAGCACATTGTAAAGTGCTTTGGGAAGTCATTGACTTGAAAAGCGCTATATAAAATGCAGATCATTTCATTTCATTTTATTTGTTGAAATGTGACACAGGCTCTGGCATTATTATTAAATGATAGATTTTATCAAATAATCCAACGTCACTCAGTGAAATAAAATGCGCGAAAAATGAAATTGAGTCCGTAGAGCAGGTTTGTCGGTTTTGCTGGATTTGGTCTTAAAATATATGGTGTGGCTCTCTCAAAAAGAGAAAAAAAAATCTTTTGTCTCTTTCGGTCAAAAAGGTTCCCAACCTTAATATAATTGTTCCATGTAGTATATGTGAGTCAACATTAGTAGTGTATGTGATGAAGAGCTGACTACCTGACAAAAAGCTGGTGTTGCCTCCATCAGAGTTCTGCTTGCGGAGACAAAAGGGACTGTCATGGCTCTCAGGGATACCTCGACCACGCTCGTGGAGCAGCTCTATTAACCGCCGCCGACGCCTAAAGTTCATCCTGAACTGGAAAAGGAGGGGTCCGTCCACAAAGTGATGCTTGTTTGTGACTGGTAAGAGAATGGTAGAGCACAATTTTACTTAAGCGGATAACAAGTTAAAAAGCTTTTTGAAAAAAGCCACAATTGGTTTTGATTAAAGTCGGATGACGGGATTGAGCTGCAAATAACACAAGATTTCGTTATATCAAAAGCAGTTCGGAACTAACGCCTCATCATTTTTGTTTTAACACATTTTAATGTGTTTTTGTGAAGTTTATCTACATCGATATGGGTAAACTATGGCTCTCGGGCCACAAATGGCCCGTTAATTATTATTAATATCGGTGTGTTTTCCCATTGTGTCACATTACTTTTGTTTCTCTAATAGAAGGAGTGCCCAAACCACACTGGACTTTGTTGGATTACATCATTTCTACAAAATTGAACGATTGGTTTTACACATGCGTCATTGAACTACATTGAGCACATTTGCGCATGCCGGTGCAGGTTAAACAGATCGTTTTCCAGCAATGCTTTTCCTTTTAAAATTATTTGCATTTTGTTTCAATTTTCCCTTTTGACCCCTTCTGCCAAGACAAACGTAACGATATGCTTTCCTGTATTTTATCATTTGTTGATCAATTTAAATTGTGTACGCCGTAAATCAATTAATGCAAATGAGGAAATAATTATTTCAAAAGCTCGTTTATGTTAAATCGATCTCGTCTTGCCCATTTTTGGTTTAATCTCTAATCTCCTACATATAATAAATTACACCCAATTTAGCGGGGAAAGAAATAAGGAATTTGCTTGGATTGTCTGTTTTGTTTATTTTGTAAATAAAATCAACTTTACACGATTTTTTTTGTTTTCATTTGAACGTTGTCCGTCGTGCTCAGAGTAAATAGGTGCTGTGTTGTGTTTGTAAGGTTTATTATTGCTCAATAAGGGGAATTGCAATCATAAATAAGGGGGGCAATTGGCTGATCTTGAGAGGTATCGAGTTAAAAATTCAGAACGACCATGCAGGCGATTAGCAACCGCTCTGCACTTAACTTTGAATAAGGGTTAAACAAGAGTTAATTTTTTTGACAAGTAAGCAACAATCTACACCTCTCAAAAGCGTTCCTTTAAAACAAGGGTCGGCAACCTATGACACACGTGCCAGAGGTTGCACGCGAGGGGTTAACCAGTGGCACGCGAGCGCACGGCAAAATAATGATTATTTTTTTTAAATGCGCATTTTTACCTGAAATTTAGACATTTTCAGTTGCACGCTGTATTTATGGTAGCGCTTCCCTCCTCTGCTTCGTGTGTGTGTGCGTTTGTGCGGCGCCTCACAGAGAGCTCCGTGTTTTAACCCAGCCAACGAAACACACGCGCACGATAAATGAACAAATCATGACGGCTCCTCTAGCGAAAACATCTCGTTCTTTCCAGCCAGCGTGAACAGACAAATGGGGCTTTGTGCAAAAAAATGACCGTGCCTCGAGAGCGTTGTACCCCGCACATCAAGTGTTAAAAGTAATTATGAGACGAAACATGAACATGAATTCAAGGATGAGTCTGACATGGCGGAGAAATTAAAATGCGCAGTGTCCAGGTATGGCCAATGAACACAGACCCTGAAAACCTTTGTCACCGCTAAAAAGACCACCACTGAAGTTATCACATTGCTCACTGCATAGCAAAGCACAGAAAACCATTTACTGATGGCGAATATTTTTAAGAAGCATGCGTGTGTGCGTGTGTTCGCGCGCGTGCGTGCCTTCTGCTTTGCTGCTGTTATTGCAAGTTTTGAAATTTTCTGCAACAAGATATCATTGATGAATGGTATGGTAGCTGTCCATATCACTTGTTTTTTGATTGTAGTTCATTGTTGATGAAGAATGGTTGATTCTGGTTAATTATTGTGCTAAAAAGTTGGGGTCATGGACGGCTACAGGCCTTTCTACTTGTTTTTCCACATTCATGTTTTAGTTGATTGATGAACAAGAATAGTGGAAGATAAATTGGTGAGATACGATTTCAATGTATATCCATGTTGTACATTTGGACTGGTGTAAAATGAAAGCTCTATTGGATATAAAACACACTGAAAAATAACACACTGGCACACTGATTTACAAGGAAATTTGAAAGTTGCTGACCCCTGCTTTAGAACTTTTCCTACAGTGGTTCTCAATTCTGACATAAAATCCAAAATATTTTGATTCCAGTCAAAGAAAGCTGAGCACTCTGAAATTGCTGTCTCATGCAGCTCTGTATGTTTTCGTATGAAATATTATCTACATGTGTTCACTCCTTTGGAAAAAGGGACACACAAAGAACACATTTTGAACATCCCAAGAGCTGCCGTGTGCGCGTGGGAGCCCACAATGCATCACAACACATTCCAAGAACTTTGAAATGCTCGGCTCTATTAAAGACACACACATAAGAGAAAGAGGTCTTGTCTGCTTTCTCTTCCTTTGCTTTGCAAACAACAGTTATCACATGACTGATTTTTAATCATATTTATGAGACCGTGTTCCAAATTACCATATGCAAAAGGGTTTATAAGGTCAAGAATAAACCATGAAGCCACGTCAATGCTCCTCACATAAGTAATTGAATTGTACACCATGTCTGCATTACACTAGAATTAACATCATTTGGAGGCCTGACAGAATGTCTTGCAGATTATTAGGGATCAGTGTTGGGACTAATATGTTAAAAATGAATGCATTCCTGGACCGCAATCAATTTTTCTTAGTAATGAGTAACATGTTATTGACAAAATATAATCTATTTAATCTATTGCCGTCACTACATTGTGCATTACAGTGTTATTTTATCTACTTAATGTGTATAAATCATGAATTGGACGGTCCTGACTCCTGAATACTCGTGTATCACTCACATTTTCACGTCCGGTCTGTGGGGTAGGCGAAGTTACATAATCAAAACAGTTATAACTTAACCCATTCTATGTAATGCAATTATGAATACCAGGGGTAGGAGTAGTCGTGATAGGGCAGCACTAACTGTACCCCCCCAGTACAGTCTGCTAAAATGATTTTCCCTAAGGAGGCCAAATAAATTATTGTTATTCCCTTAGCGTGTGGCTATTTTTAAAGCAATTAAAGGGGGTTGGCTTATATGTGAGTATATATGGTAATTTGTAACTAGTTACTTGATGGGTCACGCACTACTTTTTGATTTCCATGCCAGGGTTGGGTAGGGTTACTTTAACTGGATTACTTTCAATTACTTTTGGATTACTCCAGTAACAAATATGCTAATAAAAGAAAAAAGAAACTTAATATGAATAAAATGACTACATTTTGTGCAGGCTTGGGGAGTAACGAAATACATGGAACGGCAAAAATGATGTTGGCAAGCTGTTTGGATTTATTTTCATTTTGTTTTTGTCGCATTTTATGTTAGTTTTGCCGGAGATCAAGAGATCATAGCCAGGAGAGAAAGCTTACTACGTGTTGTGAGTCATAATTTTATTCATATTTAGTTTATTTTGTCTTTTATTAGCATATTTGGTATTGGAGTAATCCAAAAGTAATTGAAAGTAATCAAGTTAAAGTAACTCAACCCAACCCTGGTCCATGCATATGGGGGTTGGCCTAGAAAGGAATGGGCATCCTGAGGTTGTACTTGCCCAAGACGCACCACATGAAGTGGTACTATGACGACCCAGGTGGTTATGGGCTGCGTGAACGCAGGGGAGTATCTGAATTACTTTTTAAATTAAGCGTCTAATGTCTGTAAATGTTTAGTTTTTCAGTAACACAAACCCCTGGCTAGGCTTTTTTTTTACCTAAAAATGTATTCATTGTTATTCTTGTTTTGTCCATGGGGTGGTGCACGTGGTGGTGTACAAAGGTTGCATTCCTTGTATCGTCAGGCAGGTATCTGATCCAGAAGGGGACAGGGTTTTTGACCGCTACGCAAAAGCTGCACTACGCGAAAGCTGCACTACGCGAAAGCTACGCGATAGCTGTTTTTTTGTTTTGTTTTTTTTGTCAATCCTTTGTTCAAGTTTCTTTAATGTTGAGGAGCAAGCTATCTGACACGAGGCTTGAAAAGCTTTTGCTCCTCATATACAATCACAGGTTTAAGATGGGGTAAGATAGTCTGGTTGGCAGGATACATGATGGAAGTCGTACAGAATGTCTCATTTGGCTCAGGTTATTAGATTTACACTTCTGTGGTTAACACACATTGTTGTGTATTTTATTGTTGAACTGTTTACTTTTGTTGTGAAAAAGATTTGAAGTACAGTAGCATATGACTACTTGACCAGTTGTCTGACATGAGACTGATTTATGCTACAGCGCGAAACTCACCTCATAATGTTTTACTTTCGACTTTTGTTTTGAAAAGTTCAGTTCTAACGTTGTGAGAGTTAGATTAAATTTAATAAATTCACTTTGTATTATTTACCGTTTGTTTTTGTTGCACTTCAAGTGTAGGACAAATCTGTAGCTGGTGATTCAAATACTGCTCAGAAATGTTCAAATTCTTTAACATACGACTTATTTTTAAAGTAAAGGAAATAATTACTTTCCCTGGTAGCTGGTTTCTTTTACTAAAGAGTAAATCAGTCACCAACTCTAACTTTTTGGAATAAGTAGTAAGTAACTATCACTAATTACTTTTTCAAAGAACCATGCCCAAAGCTGGTTACAGATTATTTTAAAGAAACATATGAAGATATCTAAATGAAATTAAATAAAAATTTACCCGAATGAACTCTAAAAAACAGGTTAACAAAAAGTCAATGTTGAATAAGAAAACGGTTTTGATTTGAGACTAGTAATCCAGTAGTAGTAATAAGAGAATCCCCTCTCCTTCCTCACCATGCTGGATGATCCCGTGTTCAAGCAGACGGCGACCCAATTGCTCGGCCTCCTCCCTGGTCGCAATCTCTCCTTCCTGCAGGAGCCAATCGATGAACTCGGAAGCCACCAACGTCCGCTCAAAGTTTCCGCCATCCTCTTCTCTACTCTGTAATATACTGTTCTCTGTGTTCATCAACCTAGGACACATCAATGAACTTAGGTGAGTGGTCATTGAAGGGAAAACCCACAAAGTGGTTTAATTGTTTATAGTGAAATTGAATCGATATGTCTTCATTGTCATTACTGTGCAAACATAGTGATCATATTTTGCAACTTGATTAGACATGGCACTCCAGCATAAACACACTAGATTCAATTGTGAAAAATAAGATGATAGAATTTCCAAGCAAAAATGATCAGTATTGGACCAGTATCAATCGATACTACCCTGTATTTACCTGGATCATATAGATACCAATATTCCCTTTATCAACCACCCCCTTATGTTTATTATTTTGTGTACATCAGAAGCGGGTATTTACTCGATTATGTTTTGGGACATTTTGTACTTCTAAGAGTATTTTTCTATCACCATACTTTTTACTTTTACTTGACCAGATTTGTGAGGAAGAAACTGTACTCTTACTCTGCTACAATAGGCAGCATTGAACCTGTTACTTACATCCCCTCAACGTAAGTACGCGTCTGTCAGTCCCTGCTAAGGCGCATTTATTTTGTCAGAAACCCGGTTTATTTTATTTAGATTTGACCAGTAACCCAAACAACCACCAGTTCGTCTAGTGTAATTTTTGGGGGGCGGGAGTCGAGAAGAAAATGCCAAAGGGAAAAGAACACCTTTCGAACTAACGGATCAGACACATTCCTGACTTTATAATCTGAATGACTAGAGGCATTTGAGGATTAAAACTTATTCCTCGATGCCTGCAAATCTTTTAAGCCGCTGGGTACAATAACAGTAATAGTGCAGAAGCTTGAGATAACTATTTATAGTAAATTGCTCTACAACTATAAAACGAAAATTACTTATAAAAAACTGAAATTATACAGTTAACGTGATAGTTAATAACTAAAATGTGTGATGCAAATGAATACAATTAATACAAAAATACCTGTCAGCTTTGACTACAAAAGATGAAGCGTTTTTGTAGTAAATAATACCGTAATGTCAGAAGTTCAAAATTATATGTAAGACAGATTCCTGACAATCAGTTTCACTTTTGTTTAAAAAGCTTAAAAATATTATGTTGCCTAAATTGACAGTATAAATAAAGTTTTTTTTTTTAATCATCGTGGCTCAGGGGGTAAGACAGCTTATTAATTTTGGTTAATTATTTCGCTGTAATACGGAAATGTTAGGATATTTTTCGATTGTTCTATTATATATATATATATATATATATAGATTTTTTTTTTTTTTTTTTTTTTTTAACTAGCAAAAATAAGGTTTAAAAAGAGCACAAGTGGAGTGGAATCAATATATTTTACTAGGTTCTAATTTTATATATATTTTTGTTTTATTTTTTATTTTTTTTGTAAAATGAGAAAATAATTTAAGTCAGCAAAATTAGGTAAAATATTTTCATTCTATTCTTTTTGGTGCAATCTTGAACATCTTAAAGGTGGTGTCTGTAATTTCGAAATATTCTACCTGCTTACAACTTCTTCTGGCTGAAATTATCATTTCAGCTTCCGTCAAGATGCTTGTTTTGCGCGTGTTAGTATGTGACTCTCTTAGGTTTTGCTTGAATAAACTCTTCTGTTTTCATCATTGAGGTCTGGGTTGACATTTGGACTGTATTTTAAACAGTCCTTTTCTTACACCATTTTTATCCTAAAATAAAATAAGATGCAATCTTATTTTAGCATGGGGAGGAAGGAGAGGGGATTACTACTACAGGATTACAAATCAAAACAGTTTTCTTATTCAACATTGACTTTTTGTTAACTTGTTTTTCAGAGTTCATTCTGGTAAATTTTGATTTAATTTAACTTAGATATCTTTATATATGTTTCTTTAAAATAATCTGTAACCAGTGTTGGGGATTGTACTTTGAAAAAGTAATTCATGATAAGTACTTACTACTTCTTCCAAAAAGTAACAGAGTTGATAACTGATTTACTCTTTAGTAAAAGTAACCAGCTACCAGGTAAAGTAATTATTTCAGTTACTTTAAAAATAAGTTGTTTGTCAAAGAATTTAGACATTTCTGAGCAGTATTTGAATCACCAGCTACAAATTTGTCCTACAAAAACAAACAGTAAATAATAAGGAGAATTTATTAAAATAAAATAAGACTGCAATGTGGCGCATATAAGTACTCTCCGCATCCCCCCCAAACTTATGCGCTCTGCAAACGGATCATTGATGCATGTTAAAAGATAAAAGCAGATGGGCACGGTGAAAAACGATATATAAAGGCTTTTTGGACTCATTGTTAACATACACTTAGGAGAAAATATTTTTACTTTTTAAGGACACCTCAAACTAAGCACACCACCTTATTTAACACAAAATAAGTTATTTCATCTTTTTCTCCATACTACCTCGAGCAGATAAATTAGTGTACGTATTAAAAAAAAGTAATCTGCTGCTACCCACTGATATGGATGAAATTTACGGTTGGTCGGCTGATAAATGGAGGATACAAAAAAATGGGATGCTTTTTGCAATGTTAAAAATTGGGTAATTTTCTGTGGCACAGAAGACAAGGTCCCAGCATACCGATTAAAAAATACAGTTGTAAGCGAGTGTAATTCTTGTATTCGCCTTACTTCATGTTTAAATCACTTTTCAAACTTCACCTTTTGCAGTAAAAAACTGAAAAAAAATCTGCTCATTTTGGGCATAAAATAGGGCAATTCTTTGTGGCAAACATGACAAGGTCTCATGGCGCACATGTTGAAAAACACTGCAATAGTCAGGAAGAAAACGTCAAAATATGCCCCACTTTAATGTGTGCAATCAATCATGAGAAAAAAAGTATACACATGTGGGGCGTGGAACTGCTGACTTTGTTGCATCATTAAAAAAAAAAAAGCACCCATCAGTCAAACACTATCACCATCTTGATAAAAGAATGAAGCACAGAAGTTCGTTCACTGTGCTGAGTCACCTTTCAAGTGGAGCATGTCCACACACGTTCTTGATGTGTCCAAGACACGCACGACAACAGATCTCAAATAGGAGATTGAGAGCACCCCGAGGGGTAAATGAGACTTTAAATATACACAGATCAGAGATAAAATCTTGAACCCAAGTCCGAGTCTAAACCCGACCAAGCCTAAATAGTCAGTCATTACATTCGAGTCGGGCTTCTCTTTCAGTTTTTTTAAATTATTATCCACCCGTCATTGTTCTTCTTTGTCTATCTGTCTCTCTCTCTTAAAGTCCCGCGCTAGAGTCAACTCTCCTATAATCCATTTACTTGACCTGCGCTCCATCAACCGTCTTCGCCCCTCCCTCATCCCCATCACCACCGCCATCCTTGTCCATAGCCTTATCACCTCCTACCTTGATTTTTGGAATTCCCTCCTCCACGGCATACCAATTCCCTCCATAAAATTCAGCTGGTCCAGGACTCTGCTGCCTGCAATATCACCAAAACCCCCTCTCGCCATCACATCACTTCTGTCCTTAAGCAACTCTACTGGCTCCCGATCAAGCAAAGAATCAACTTCAAAATTCTTAAGTGCACTTTTAAAGCCATCGATAACATTGCCCTTCTTCACATTACCATGCCATCCTCCGCCCTTGGATCATCCTGCTCCCTTCATTGTCTCAGCTCCATGGGGAGCCCTGCCTTCCGCTGCTCTGACCCCAGCTCTGGAACTCATTACCACCTGCGTTCCAGGACAACTTGCTGTGGTTGACGGAATCATGAATTCTGGTTTTTACCAGAGGAACTTAAAGGTGCACGTCCGGCTATTAGTTCGTGCCCTCAAATTCAAACACTCTTGGACCGTGAGCAGGACAATGATCTGAAACACACCAGCAAGTCTACCTCTGAATGGCTCAAAAACAAAACTAAATGAAAGTTCTGGACTGGCAAAAGCAAAGTCCCGATTTAAATCCTATCGGGATACTCTGGTGTACCATTAAAGTTCATGCTAGAAAACATTCCAATATGGCAGATTTGATAAGATTTTGCAAAGACGAGTGGGCCAAAAAAAGACTAAATACCAATTATCGTAAATGTTCGATTTCTGTTATAGCTGCCAAAGGTGGTGCAACTTGCTATTAGGTTCAGGGGGCAATTACTTTTTCACGTAGAGCCAGAT
This sequence comes from Urocampus carinirostris, assembly GCF_059441175.1. Lineage (NCBI taxonomy): Eukaryota > Metazoa > Chordata > Actinopteri > Syngnathiformes > Syngnathidae > Urocampus > Urocampus carinirostris. Next base: position 28,878,255 of record NC_142350.1, read on the forward strand.
AGGTTTTGATTTTTTACTGCCTTAAATAAAATCAACATATAAAAACTCAATTTTGTATTTCCTTGGGTTGTCTATGCGTGATATTAAAATTGCTTTGATTATCTGAAACCTTTGTGATTGATAAATTTGCAAAAAAACACAGAAATTAGGAAGGGGGCAACTATTTTCACAGCACTGTGTACGGTTATGTAAGGACCATGTAGTCCAATAGCTTGACTTGTACTAGATACAATAAGTACATGTAGGTCATTGTGTTCACTAGAGTGCAAGACAATAACTGATCATGAAGCCTGCAAGCTTGCTCTGAATGTTGTTGCCTATGTAATGTTTCAAACTGGTTTTCGCATCCCCCTTGAGAATCACAGCATGAATGGTTCCCAAAATCCTAATGGGTCAAATTAAGCTAGATGACACAGGCTTTTATATATATTCTAGGAGAAAGAAATTAGGAGAACTTCTTTTCTGCAGCATCCTCTCAGCAGGGTTCATTAAAGGGGATTGCCAATACTTATCCGAGCACATGTGTTAAAGCCATTCGCAGTCGTTCAGTTTGCTCCCAGTGGTGCGTTTATGGAAAGTCAACAAGTGAATTGTTTAAACGCCGCACTGAGATGGAGGACTTTTAGCAGAAGAGGCACTCTGCCCACCATGCGTGGACAAATTGCAGATGAAATGTTCCGTGAAAGGTGACAATGTACACAGTTGTCGCTCAGCCATCGTAAATACAGTATGTCAATACTCCGAATTAGTTCAATGAAAGGAGCAGTATCATCAGCAGTGTTATGCAAGTCAAGCTACCTTTTCAAGGTTGGGGTTATTCAAAATAGAGCAATTTAAAGAGTTGTCGGTCATAACGTGAAATTAACAATGCATCTGAAGCAGTGTTGGGCACGTTACTTTGAAAAAGTAATTCGTTATAGTTACTCACTACTCCTTCTGAAAAGTGAGTGATTACTGTTTTTGAATTACTCTTTAGTAAAAGTAACTAGTTACCAGAGAAAGTTACTGTTTCCGTTACTTTGACATACAACTTATTTTTAAAGAATTCAAATTTTTCCGGGCAGTATTCGAGTCAGTTGAATAGAGAAAAATAAACAGGTACTTGTGTTCTCGAACATTGTTACATTTAATGCACCTCACTAGCAAAAGGTTTATCCTGCACTTGAAGTGCAACAAAATTAACAGCAAACAATAAAAAGTGAGTTCAATAAATTAATTCAAACTCTCACAACTGGTCAGGTAGATATTGGCAACTGAAATTAAATATTTTCACAACGAAAGTCGATAGTAAAACGATATAAAATAAGTTACGCTCTGTAGCATAAATCACAGTCTTATGTCAGACAACTGGTCAAGTAAACATACGCTACACCACTTCAAATAGTTTTTTACAACAAAAGTAAACAGTTCAACAATGAAATACGCAAGAAAGTGTGTTTAACAGTGCTGTGCAAATCTAATAACCTAAAAAATATAAAACATTCTGTATTCAAACCAGTGATCGTATCCGAGGAGAAGAAGCTTCTCCAAACCTCGCGTCAGATAGCTTGTTCCTTAACACAAAAGACACTCGAACCAAATGCAGTCAATTTTATCGCATTGTCACACTATTTTAAGTCACAGTACCAGAGATGAATGTTATTTGTTGTGTGTTTTAGAGGTTCAATGACAATAAATTTGTCATTTGCAATTCTTAGAAGAATAAAATGCAAGGGCAGACATTTGTCATAGATCTAGCCTCTTGATTTTGCTCTAAAACTGCAACCAGATGGATGGCTTTGAAGTAGAAATGTAAAAATTTTCCTTCCCGGGGGCATGCCCCCCGACCCCTCTAGACTGTCCGCCCACCACGGTCTCAGAAATTTCTATGGGAAACACTGGTTTTATGTATTTATGCCTAGTCTTTATTTCCACTAGTTGTCGCTAATGCACGATGTCCCTTTATGTGAATTTTCTAAAGTGAAATTAAGGAGCGACCGATAAGTGTTTTTCAGGGCCGATACAGAATATTAGTATAAAGAGGAGGCCAATAACTGATATTTGCAGCCAGTATCCATTTGCTGTAAAAGCTTAAAATGAGGTATTGAATTTTTGATAATGCAAAAAATAATAACAATAATAATATTTGTTGGAAATGAAATAAAACTAACAGGTCCCAGAAACCTTATACAGTAACTAAATTAGTATTTCAACACGCCTAACTTGACCAATCTTTCACTTAGACCAAAAGTGCAGGAAATAAAATTGTGCCTGGCAACAACTCTTATGAAGGTACATAAAAATGTAAAAAGCTCCCAGATTTTTTTAAACGATACATAAATAAATAAATAAATATGTCAATACATTTAATATGACTGCTTAAAACAAAAAGTGCGTTGAAATTTCAACAGAGCTCACAAATTGAAACGTGTTGGCACTCCTGTTTTAGAGCCAGATTGCTGAACTAGTGTTATGGTAACAGCTAATCACCCAAACGTCCACTTTAAAATACTTTTTTATGCTCTCCCTCAAACACAAACGTACAAGCTTGATTGACGAACTAATGTTATAATAAGAGCTAATATTTCAGTCGCCACCTGAAAGTGCTTTCTTAAAACAAGTTAGCTACACTTTTTATGGCATTTCTTAATCACAAACACACTATTATATTATATATGTATTCATGAATCTCAATATTACCGGTGATTCACTTGCATGTCAATACTCAGGAATTAGCAGAGCTGCTGTTGTTTACTCTGCGCCAACGTTATTCTTCCACCTTCAGTGGTTTCGCCCCGGGTTGCTTTTCCAATTAGAAGGCGTGGGGTGGGTAGCGTCCGAGACAAAAGTAGGGAAGAGAGGCTTGGCTGCATCTAAGCCTAAATAGTCAGCCCGTCAAAAAAATAAAATTGCAGATACAGATATCCGTCGAATTCCCAAATATCAGAGCTGATAAACAACCCGCCCGATAATCTGTCAATCGCTATTTGAAATTCAGCTCAAATCCCAAAATGATAGTAGAGACACACTATTTACTGCATGATCTTTCTCCTAATACTAAAAAATGTCCACGAGGTGATAAAAGACACTGGGAGAGAAATTTGCAAACCAGTTTGGTTGCGTCTGTTAATGTTTGCGCGTCCTGGGCTACGCCACTCTTGATTACATAAAAGCTTTATGGGCAGGGACGATGGATGTCTATGCTTGGACTGTTATGCAACTTGTGTGAGTGTATTTGTGCGAGTCTTGTCTAGAAGCAGGCAAAAATGGCATTTTGTTTTGTAGAGAGCGATATTAAAAGGGAGGCGTCAGCTGAGAGGGGGTGTTTAAATAAAGGCAACACACCAAAATTGAAAGCGGGAGTTGAAACCCGTGAACAACATTAACTGCAAAACACTGAGTGACAAACAAGACAGATGTCCTATTAGTGATGTTCTGGTTTGCTCTGATTGGACAAAGGGCTGTTTCTTTGTTTGCAGCAAGGTTTGGTGTCGTGATTTTTGAAAAGAAAAAAAAAACATCCCATGTTTCACGTTTTTTTATGATTTTATTACAACACTGATTTGTTACCACTAAGAAATACATAATAGTCAAGCACAGGGATGAATACAATTATGATTACAGCTTTTTTTTTTTAAACAGTGTCTCTCAATGTTTTCCACCTTGCCATTTCCTAACAAACATGGAGTAATTTTACCAACAACGCTTTTCTTTTTATATTTTATTTATAAACATACATACCATATGAAGTTTATATTTTAATAATTGTATATGAATAATGTACAATTGTTATCAGTATCACTACCCAACCTAATTTCCCTCCCTATTAGGTCCCCACTTCACTTTTAGGTTCATAGACTAACAGGGTGGATATTCTTTTGCTAATCTAGCTGCAACTCTTTAGCTAATCAACTTTTAGCTAGCTAGTATTCAATAGAAAAGCAATACTTTAATAACAGTCTAACAAATCCAATTTTGGGGTTTTTTATGTACTCAATGAATATTTTCCATAATTTGCCATAACAGTAGAACCTTAAGAGAGCCTCATATAATAAATTTAAAATAATTGCGAGAAATAAAATCAGGCTTAGAAGCAACCTGTATAAAGGTACATAAAGACCTAAATACGTCCCTGTTTTGTATACAATAAATAAAAAAATCACAATCCAACCAACATGATGTAATTCGACTTAAAACAAAAGTGCATGGAAGTTTTAACAGAGTTGGCAAATTCAAGTGTGGGTACTCCTGTTTTAGAGTCAATTTGACGAACTAATGTAATGCTACTCACTCAGCCTTCCAGTTTAGCATGCTTTTTGTGCTCTCTTTCAATTACAAGCACACGCGCTTGAGTGGCAAACTAATGTTATGATAAGAGCTAATATATCAGTCTCCATCTGAACGTGCCTCTCCAAAACAAGAAACTACACTTTTGATGCTATCTCCTAATCACAAACAAGCTTTCCGATCACTTTGCAGGCATTTCGGAACAAGTTAACAGAGCTACCGCTCTAACATTATTCTTTCAAGTTCTGTGGCTTTATCATGGTCCCTTATCCAATCAGAAGGTACGGGGTGGATAGCGAGGAGAGGAGAGAAGAGGAGGGAGGAGTAGGACCAAGGAAGAGAGAGTCTCTGCTGCAACTCAGACGTAATAATCAGCCTGTCGAATTGATAAAAATGCTGATACCGATATCTTTCAAATTTTCAAATATCGTTGCAGATAATCGACCTGCCAATAATTGGTGGACCTCTATTAGTTCATATATTTCTTGGATATCGTTAAACGTCACGCATTGAAATGCACCTTTTTCTGGAATTCAGGTTTGTTAAATATTTTCCGGAAATGTATGGTGTGGCTCTCACTGAACAGATGTTTGCTTTCATGGCTCTTTGAGTCAAAACAGTTCCTGAACACTGTATTTTAAGTGTTGCAAGTGTATGAAATACATACTTCTCATAGATCCTCTGTCCCCTCATGAAGACTTTGGCTTCATTATCCAGCGGAAAAGTCCCATCGTCCTTACGGAATCGATAGAACAACTTCATGTCTCGGAACTCCCGGTGCTCGTCGCACACTGCAAACGCAAAACATTAGGTCTCGAAAGTGATCAGAAAGAACAAAAGTATGAAAAATAAAAAATAAAAATAATTGAGCACAACGTAATTTAGTGAAAACTCAAATTAGAGCACATTCCTTTTTGGGACCCTGGCCAACATGGTGAACAATACACTATAATGTTGGAAAACAACCTCCAAAATGTAGTTTGCAGGGATATTGTGTATTATTTTGCGCTTCCCTTAGTTACAAAAAAATATTCATATATATGTATGTGTATATATATGTATGTGTATATATATATATATATATATATATATATATACACACAAAACCCCTAGCAATTATGGAATCACCAGTCTTGGGCAAGCCCTCACTCAGACATCTTATTCTGTACAAAAAACTCAGATCACAAACATGAAACAATCGTAATTTCATTCCAAAGTGCAACTTTAGAGCAACACTAAAATAAATTCAGAAAAAACATTGCAATGGTCAGTAAATGATACATTTATAGAGCAAGTGCACAGAAATAAATATGGAATCACCCCATTTTGAGGAAAAAAATATGGAATCAGTGCATTTTGAGTAGATAATAAGGACACACCCAGTCAATTTCCTTTCCTTAATTGGGCACTTAGGTTAGATTAGGTCTGCTCGTTAGTCAGCAGTTAAAAACAGTGCCGTTATCACACCTTGGAGGGTTCTTGGACTGAGTGGATTGGCAATAATCATGGCTTCAACAAGAGAGATGTCTCTTGAGACCAAAGACAGGATCGTCAAACTTAAAGAAGGTAACACTACTCGTATGGTTGCCAAAGATGTGGGCTGTTCACGACTCAATTTTGGGTCATGCCCCTTCAGCTGCCCCACTGGCTTGGATCAAAATAGATGAAAAAAACACATGTTTAGCATCCAAGTAATAAAAGTTGTGTGGCCTCACCGTGGTGGATGATGCTCTGGTCCAGAAGCTTCTGCATGATCTTTATGGCAGTCTCTCGCTCGGAGGCCTCTTTGTGTTCGATCAGCCAATCAACGAGCTCTTTGCCCACAAAGCAGTTTGGGTAAGTTCTCAGGTGATGTCGTCGATCCTTGATGACCTTCCCTTCGTGCAGACGCAACCTGCAGGACAAAGTTAGCGTTGACATTTTTTATTATTCGCCAGGTGCCTGCAACAGGTGCTTTAACACCCTCTGCTGAGGTCAATAATGGTATGATAGTTTTCATCTGGTCCTAGTCCAGCAGAACTTGAATAAGAGATCATTCTAAAGGATTCGCCCAGGATTTTTCATTCATATTCAAGACTTTTCAAGACCTTTTCAAACCACATTCAATTAAATTTAAGAAGCGAGAGTTGTGACGGATCCTGGCGCCTGACGCCATCCGGCTGCGATGCAGGAACTTTATACGATCCTCCCACTCCCACCCCCTGCGCCAAAAGAGCCGGGAAGGTATACGGCAGATGAGGTTTAGTTTGCAAAAGCAGATGGACCAGCTGACAGCTGGAGGAGACCGGCACCCGTCTCAGCTGCGGCCAAGCCTGGACTAAGAGTAGGACTAAGGCGGCTGTGTGTCAGGGGCGGGTACGGACTTACCCGAGCCCCGAGGTGACTCTTGAGCTGTCAAGAGGACAGGACCGATAACGCCCCACCCTTGCTCCCCTTGGGTTTACCACAAAACACAATGCACCGAAGGATGGACGCGGTGACCATGCGGTGGAACCAAACCACAACGACAACACCCTGGCCGCACCGACCAACATGAAGCACGGGCGCAGAGGTGGGTGACTGAGTGGGAGCCAACCAAAACCGTTCGGGGTGGTGGAGCGGCACGCCACCGCAACGGGTTTGGGTCGTCGGCCGGGCAACCCCGTGACTGAGGTCCATGCCCAACTGCTGCCGTTACCCTGCAGCGGTGGCGACGCGACGGGTCGTGGCATCAGTTGGGCGACCCCTCCCAATTATTTCCTGGTACAGCCTGAAGTCAGTTATACTTGAAATCACTCAACCACAACAGGTTAAACCTATACTTTTCCGTTCTGAAGTTACTTCAGCTGTGTGTAAAGCTCAGACGTAATGCTGCATTTTCGAAAACACGGAAATTTGGATTTTACGACCGACACATTGCATTTATTGGTCAAACAAAACGTAAAAGAATTTTAAAACCAATGTTCCAACTTTTAGTTTGTTTACTTATTTTAGTTATTAGCTCTATCGCGCAGATAAGACAGGGGAAAATAAAGACATTTGGGATTTAAATTTAAGACCCTTTCAAGGCTTAAATTTGCAGTTTTCAAATTCAAGACTATTAACACTTTTTAAGACCTTGGGGGAACCCTGGTCTAAAGTCAGAACTGAGCTTCCCATAGTTACACAATGTTCATCTGGCTCTCATCATGCAGAATTCATGAGCACCGTCCAAGTCTGCCCAGCAAGAGCGACAGTGCCAAAAATCTAAATGAGCAAACAATCTGGCCCCAAAGACTTCCGCCCACTCTGCCACCATCTCTATCATCTATTCTCTTCTATTTGGATCATCCGGATGGAAAAAAAGTGAGGTTCCATTAAACATGAGCTAAAGAGACTATAGAAAAAATTCCATCGAGGATCTCAGTTGCTTTTAAGCATTGTGGCTATGAAAAGTACGCAAAGTGCTCCTTCGTACGGAGTTTTCTCACACTCGACATAACCCAACCAATTTCCACGGCTAGCTGATGCACCATACAGCTCCAGAGTGGTTCATATGAGAAGAAAATGTTTCTCTTTCTTTGTGTTGCTGAGTAACAAATGATCCTTTTGGAAGAGGTTCTTTACACAATAGTACTTGCAAATGCCAGACAGGAGCCAACCTTTTAAGCCCAGCGGCTAATGTATATGAAAGCCAAAGCATTTCTAATGAAGTGGATTTGGGCTGGTTTGCACAAAGAGCAATTTCAGAATAATTTTGCAATGCAGTAGAACACAGTGTTCAAATAACAAAAAACACAATTAGGAGAAACACAAAACTGGTTGAGGAGAAAAACAAAATTGGTTGGTAGCATATTTTATTTTTAAAGAGTTTTTATTATTTTGGGTGTCAGAAAGAATAGCCCATGTGTTAAAAGACAATAGTTGCTTATCTATATATATACATATCTATTGTCAACTACATATCTTATTTCTGTTCAACTTTTCACGTGTCAGGCCTGGAGTTTAAGGTCGATTCTTAGAAAAAAGGGAGAATGTTGGCTTGTACTTGTGAGTTTAAGCAAGGAGTGGAGGTCAACAATGGGTAATGTCAATCATTACACAGCCTGATTTTTCAAGCTCCCACGCCATGATAAGACAAAGGTACAGCTTCAGCTTTGCAATGTAGTCTGCTTGACCTTGGTACAAAATATTTCTCATATTAGTGATAAGGGTGTACATTTAAGAGCCCCATTTTCTTTAAAATGTAAGTGTTTTAGAAAATGGATGAAATAATAGATGGATGTTTCTTTCCCTTTGTTCTGGTTCCTAGAATCCATAGCTATTCATTACATGCCCTCACTTTGCTGCAATGCAGTGAACCTCACCTAAAATCTGTCTATCCATTTTTAATAGCACTTCCATTCAGGTCATGGGTGAACTATAGCTTATCCCAGACAGGGGATAAAAACTTGGTTTGCATCCAGGTCTAATACAGTGCTCAGTAAAATGACTAGAACCCAACACTTTTGAGTGAACGTGTTAGTTTCCTGCTAAGACCGGGATTTTCTTTGGGATACTGTATGATAAGTTTTTTATTGTATTATAGACACTCTAAGGAGACAGGATCATAATGAATTTTGAACTTGAAATAACAGGACAGGCCTGTACAAAAATCCTCAAGAGAGTCCCAATCTGTTCTACAGGTCCTCCCCAGGGCAGTTTCTTTATCTCCTGGGTTATAAAAAGCACATCTGCCCAAAAGGGGATGGAAATCAGAAAACAGCAACATTATTGGCCAATAGTGACAATAATGTAAACAGTTCATAATACAGACGCTACCCGACACACGAACGAGTTCCGGACGATCGTTCGGAAGTGGAATTTGTTCGTAAGTTGCTTCAGTGCTATATTTTGCATGGAATTTATCTTTAATGTTTATATAAGTATGTTTAAGGCTTGTATAAGTAACCTATATTGTTTTGTACTAAAAATCGAACTTTTCATAAAATAATATCCTCTATAAACATAAATACAGTGAGGTTTACCTTACTTTTGGAAGATGAGCTTTAACAGTTAGGCGACCCTCTTCTCTGTGGTAAAAAGTGGCCGAAAAAAAACGTTCAGACCATTTTCTCAACCGCATTAAGCTTTCTTATTCCACTTTCCTTTCAAAAGAAACGGCTCGCCCCTTCTTTACACTTTACACCAACCATATTGAGTGGATGCACGAGATATTAAGCACTAAAAATGTCAATATTCAAACCAGGAAGTAAAAGCCGGATTTCTTATTCAGTGTGGATGCTGAGTGACCACTCACAGCGCCACGCGGCGGCAAGAAGCACTACAGTAAGGTCCTCTACTCGGAAAAGGGCGCACACAATACAAAATCTAATTTACAGTAATGTCCGGATATTTTTCGACATCCCGAAAAAAATGATCGAATCTACAGTTTTGCGCAGGTCGAATGTTCGGAAATAAGGGAGCGTCTGTAAAATAACGAAATATCTTAGCATCCTATGCAATCTCCTTTGCATGTGTCTAATATTAAAAACCGAATAAACTTATCAGTGAACTAAAAAATAATCCTAAAATGTGGGTCACTGCTCGTAAAGAAAATATTTCTTTTTTTATTTGAATGATAACCGAAATAAAATAATTGGAATTTGTTTTCGTTGCATATTTTACCAAATACATTTTCAAGCATTGCAGAGGTTTTGCTACAGTAAATACAAAAAATAACAGATTATAGGAAATAATAAATGTATTAGTTATTTTTCATGTGTAAATTGATTTGATCAAACTAGTGTTTTTCAATTAGTGTGCCGTGACAACTTGTCTAATGTGCCGCAAGAAATTAGTATTTATCTTATGCCATTGTTCAGTATTTTTGCTTTCTTCCAGTGATCAGCCAGCTTAAGTGTAACATTTATTGACATCAGTAAGTGGCAGAATTTTTCTTTTTATGTACCAATTATCTGCTCATGAGGTAGTTCAGGGAAATATATAGTGTATAGTACCTTTTTTTTGTTCCAAGAAGATGTTTAAAAATGCACTGCAAAATGTAAAACGAATTATACACTACGAATAAGGTAAAATCTTTGCTGATTTAATTATCTTATTTTACTAAAGTCATAGGAAAAGTTAGAACGGAGTAAAAACGTAGTCAAAACTGATCCACTGGAAGATAGTTTTTACATATTTTAAGTATTATTAGTTGATTTGTATTGAAAAACAAGATCCAAATATAGTAAAACGGGTTGTATTAAAAATGATTGAATAACTTGGAATACCTCCTAAGACACAGTGACCACGAATGATACAGTAAATTTCGACAATAGGATAATTTAACCTTAAAAAGGCAAAACTGGGGCGGCAGTAGCTCAGGAGGTAGAGCGCTCGTCTTGGGATCAAGAGATCGCAGTTCGAATCCCGGCTCGTCCGTGTTACATGTCGAAGTGTCCTTGGGTAAGACACTGAACCCCTAATACCCCCAATAAGCAGGTTAGCGCCTTACATGGCTGCACGGCCGCTATTGGGAATTGGAAAGCACACTGTAAAGCGCTTTGGGAAGTCTTGACTTGAAAAGCGCTATATAAATGCAGATCATTTCATTTCATTTCAAAACAAAACGTTAAACTGCTGCAAGGAATTAATTTCCAAGCAGTTTTGACAGTGTGCCTCAACATTTTATTACAAAAAAAATCTGTCTTGTCTCAAAAAAGGTTAGAACACTGCATTTCACTGATTTCTTTTTTTTTTAGTCATCCGTGCTTTCTACTGTGAACATTACTTTTATGCTTCATTGTTGTTGGGTTCAGCTGATTTTTATCGTCTTCAAAAACTCATAAATTCTTCATACTGTTTTTTATGTACAGTGGTTGCCAAACTACCACTGGCTACAAACAAAGTGCAAAGCACAATGGGTATCTTCAAAAATGGTCATGATTTTGAGTCATGTATGTGTTTTTACATTTAACTGTACACTTTACTTCATTTCCATAACTTTGTACAATGGAAGATTTATCAGCTGTCACGTTGATTTGTTACAGTATTATCTGCATGATCCCGGTTGGATATAGTTTTTACTTCAGATGTGAATACTCTATATTAGAAGTGAAAACTTTCCATTTATCTGTTTGAGTCTTTATATTGTAAATTTATACCAATTAGAGTTTAACCGTAATCTTGTTGTAGAAATACAATGATCAGGATTCTAATGTAAGAAGAATCAGGAACAAAGAGTAAGAAAATTGAGCCAGGACACCTTGAGTGAGACAGAAGTGATAGGGATGTCCTGTTACAGTGATGCTAACCCTCAACGCCAAGCCCTTGTTAGTCCAATTGGTCATTGCTTTCCATTGTGTGCCCAGAGTCCTTGTCTCAGTCCCTGAATTTTCACACCAAAAGAAAATATAACTAGGACACTGAGTAAATAAGAATAAACAAAATGCAAACAAGAGTTGTGAACTCCTCCAAAATACAAACTGAAACCAGAAAGGCCTGTGCGGAGTCAGAGCCACTTGAGCCAGAACCTGTAATTACCTCAAGGAGTTGCAACATGCATACAAAACTGAACCGCACGCCCTTCCAGAGACCACATTGTTGCATCTTTCCCAAAATGTATCTGCCATCACAATCCCTCCCAAACTTGCATTTCTGGTGCTCTTAAAAATGCGAGAAAACATATCTTAGCTTGACAAAGCCAGACTCTTTCGGATCGGTCCTTTTGACTTCAGAACAGCAAAAACTCTGGATCATCAGCAAGCCAAGCCACCACTTACTCAGGGTTGCTACACCTTTTTATTGGCCAAATTCAGCATTTTCCAGTACGTTCAAAATAAGAATTTCAGCACTGATCAAAATAAGTTATTTTTTGTGGACTTCAACGACTAACTAAATGTCACTATGATGCTGCTGGCACATACTTTGTGCTAATTTGAGCTATTCCTATCTATGATATTTTTGTGTCAATGGGCTGCCATAAACTGACATGAATTCTGCTTAACAATGCTTGAACAGCTTGGCTACATCACACTTGTTTACAAACACAGAAAAGGCTCTATAGGTGTTAGTTAATAATTTAGTTCATTATGGAAGACAAAAAAATAAAGTACCAAATGTATAAAAACCAGAAGAATGAACCAAATTTGGACTAATTTTAATAAAATTGATTGCTCTGAAGCAGAGTGCATTCAACCTTAAGGCCCGGTCACACAGCCTTTCACAGGCGTATCGCGGCTGAATCACGGCCAGAAATTTCTGCCTGTGAAGCAGACGCTGTTGGACGCTTTGAGATCGCGATACAGACGAGATACAGCAGTGCTTTACATGCGGTAAGAAATTCACACGCGGTTGGCCGCGCGAAAAAGTTTTGCGCTGCTCAAAACTTTAGACCATGGGTAACCGCGGGCGCCACAAGGTAATGACGCGGTACAGACGCGGAATGATGTGCTACAGCCGTGGCCAGGGCGTGGTTACACGCGGGTAGGACGCGACACTTTAGCGGGTAATCGCGGGTGGAGCACGGTCATAGCACGTTTGTTCTGCGCCTGTATTGCGGTGTTATCACGTGCATTAGCGTGTGTACCACGTGTAAGCCCGCGTCTGTTTCGCGGGCATACCACGGGTAAACAGCAGGTTTAGCCAATTTTGCACATTTTCCACCGCGTCTGCTTCACGGGCAGAAACTTCTGGCCGTGATTCAGCTGCGATACGCCTGTGAAAGGCTGTGTGACCGGGCCTTTAGAGACGATCTTTTGTTTTTTGTTGCTAGCACATATTTCAATCTTTATTTTTTGCGTGTTTCAGAGGATCCCTGTCTAAATTGGTTAAAATGGAATTTCAATGTATTTCCTTTTTTCATTATATCATTTATTTAGAACACTTTACTGTTAATATTTTTAATTTTTATTTTATTGTTTTGCATTTCAGGCATTGTGTGTTTCTGTCTGACTTTAAATCTGTTCAGTGTGTGAATAGCTAAAATTGTTTCGTATTTAAAAAATAAAATATTTTAGTTTATTTTTAATGTGTTTTTCAAGGATTGACTGCAAAACATATGAAATTACTATTTACTAAATAATTTGGTTCATAATGTTTTATTATTAATCATCATATATCATTTAAAAAAAAACTACATCCGAAGAACTGCTTGGGATCCAAAAAAGCCAGCTCTTCTCAGTGAGCCGAGCCGAAGGAGTCGGTTTTCCAAATAGAGGTGAGTCCTGGGTGCGACCAGTATGGTGCGTTGACGCTTCACATGACAACGCCACAACGCAAGCGTCCAGAGCCGACGTGTTGGTGTCATTTTCACACGTTTGTTTTCATCTTATTTTATTTTTCATTTATTGCATTGCATCTATAGCAGGGTCAATAAACCCTTTTCACTCAAAGAGCCATAAAAGCAAAATATTTTGATTTGATTCTGGGAAAGAACCACACCATATATTTTGAGACCAAATTTAACAAAACCACCAAACCCGCTTTCTACACAAAAGCTTATTCTTCAGCACATTTTATTTCACTGAGATGTTTTGATAACATTTATAAAATATGTATTTTGCCATAGCCTGTGTCCCAAATATTATAAACAAATTGCCAAGGGTTCTCTCCTGGCGTTTTGGCGGATTTACAGTTTATTAAGTGGATTTTTATACTAAGGTGTCTCAACAGTGAACACTAATTATTTAATGACCTTCTATATAAATGATTTCTTAGTGATATTCAGCCAAAACGATTTTTTTGTGTGACACATTGATGGTAAACTGTAGTTAAAAATGTGCCCTATATCCTGGACAGTCCTGAACTTGATTTCAGTGTTGGTTCAGCTACATGTGCACGGTTATAGGCTTAGCTCACTCAAATCAGGAATGACATGAGGACAATTTGCATGGAATCTATTTTGTCTCAGTGCTATATGTACTCATTAAAAGAGCCACATATGGCAGGCAAGCCATATAGGTTCCTAGCCCCTGGCCAATAGAGTCAGACCGCCAAGAAACATTGCAACAGCAACAATTTCCAGCATTTTCAAGCACTTCAACCAAAATTGAAGAATTTTCCTGCCTCTGAAAACACAACATTTCAATTCAAGGATTTCGAGCACCCGTACAACAAGCCAAGCCACCACTGACTGCCTACAGTCACATGGTCAGCTGGGCAACAGATCCTGACACACACTGCATACAAAGACACACACTAGCGCTTTTAGTGACAGCACACTGAAAACTTTGTGCTGACAGCAGCCATTACTCTCGCCTGGCGATGAACATGACCGTAAATAAAGTGAATTGGAAGAACAATTCAGTTGTAGTTCAATGTGAAGGGCACGAGGATGGGGGCGGGGGGAATTCCATTCTCTGGTGCCATGCTTTGCACTTTGAGTAACTATGGCTGGATTCATTGACCGGCACGCCATTGTGATGGAGGAGTCTTACTAAACACTAAGATAGTCAAAGAGTAACACAAGTAAATGTTACAATACAATACATGTCCAAGTTAAAATATTATGAGCTTAGTAGGTTAACCCTTCTTCTAAGTGAGCAGTATTAATAGAATCAACAAGAGCATTTCAATTATAAAAAGACAAGAAATGGCCCAAAAAAACATACTTGTTTAATAATTGATAAATGTGTATCGACCGCATGTCACACACTTATGAATCAAAAATTTGATTTAAGGCCCCAATTCTTGCCCCATTGGGTAGAAAACCAAACACTGCCATAGAATATAACACGTTAGTGTGACATTCGAAAAACAATTGTCCATATCTTTATTGACAACAACGTAACAAACATTAAAGAGGCTCCCCTACTTACGACCATTTGACTTAAGTAAAATGTTACATACGAAAAAAAAATCGGGATGTCAAAAAATATCCGGACATTGCTGTAAGTTAGATTTTGTATTGAGTGCACCTTTTTCCGAGTACAGGACATTACTGTCGTGCTTCTTTCCGCCGCTACCGGTGTGTGGTGGCGTTGTGAGAGCTCACCCAGCATCCACCCGGAAGAAGAAATCCGCTTCCTCTTCCTAGTTTATGTGTTAACATTCTATACTGTATCTCTAGCGGGTTAAGAACTTTGACATTTTTATTGTTTAATATCTTGTGCATCCATTCAATATGGTTGGTGTAAAGTGTAAAAAGAGGGGCCCTGCTTCTTTTTAAATGAAAGTGGAATAAGAAAGCTTGATGCGGTTGAGAAAATGGTCGGAACTTTTTTTTTCGGCCACTTTTTACCACAGAGGAGGAAATCGCCTAACTGTTGAAGCTCATCTTCCAAAAGTAAGGTAAACCTCACTGTGTTTATGTTTATAGAGCATATTATTTTGTTAAACGTTTATTTTTCAGTACAAAACAATACAGGTTACTTATACAAGCCTTAAACATACTTATATAAACCTTAAACATACAGTACATACAAAATATAGCACCGGAGAAAGTTACGAACAAATTCAACTGCCTAACGATCGTCCTGAACCTATTTCTTTCGTAAGTAGGGCAGCGTCTGCATTTAAAATTATATACGACATGACATTCCGGCATGAACCCGTAATCAAGACTTAAAGAATAAGAATAAGATCAAAAGAAAGTCAGTATAAATAGGCAATAATATTTAAAATGTTTTGTTTGAAGACAGGCCAATGTTGAAAAAGAACAAGAGGAAGTCATCAAGTAAATGATTTAATTTATGACTATTTATGAAAAAAATGAAGATCAAAATGAGCCTCAAAGATCTTAAATAATTAAAGGGGTATATATGTAGAAATGGGAGACAAACTTTGACATTATTCTTAGATCATAAATCTTAAAGTGATATTGAATGCGCTGAAAAATCTGATTTTGTTTGGAGAGCGGGTTTGGCAGTTTTGTTTAAATTTGTCTTAAAATAAATGGTATGGCTCTCTCAATATATATATATATATATATATATATATATATATATTTGGGTCAAAAAGCTTCTTAGGGTAACAAAAACACCTAAAGAGTGCTAGGGTGTTAAAAGATTCGGCTCTTTTTAGTGAGGGAAGCCAAAAAAACGGTTCTCAAAAAATAGTCGGAATTCCCATCTCTCTACAAGTAAACTGTCAAAGACGTCACCGCGGTGCTTTGAATTTGCTCGGAAATTTTCAAATTAATTGACATACAACTTATTTTTAAAGTAACGTAAATGTTTACTCCCACCGGTAACTTCTTTTTTAGCTGTAGTAATTGTGTTACTGACTCAGTTCCTGTTTGGAATAAATAGTAAATATAACTTGTTACTTGTTACCCAACACTGTTAATAACGATGCACAAATGCCCGACAGACCTTAGCTGCTCCCCGGTAACGAGCACCTCCGCCAACCGTTCCAGTTCCGCAGCTTTCTTCTGCATAGTGTTGGCGATCCCGTCCATCTCTCTAACGAAACAGAAGAAAATCAGCGACCTATTTAACATATCAAAACTAAAAACACCTCCGGATGAACGAAAGCGTTGATGATATCATCATCATCCTTTTTTAATCAGGCAACATTTGCATGATGATCCACTCACCTTTTGAAAACCATGGGGAGGGATGTGAGTTTATCACCGATCCTCCGTTGGGGAGGAAATAAAACCCAAACAAGTCAGCGGCGATCCCAGTTTGTGCACGGATTCAATGCGTGTAGTCACAAGAGGCGTGGAGGCTCCATCAGCTGCGGACTTTGCCTAGACAACCTCCACATTTGTGCACGCGCTCATTCAGTGCATGCCGCCCTGCAAGGCCTCTCCGTCCTTGGTGCGTCCTGAACTAAAGCACCCTCGATCTACAACGTGCATGCGGCAGTATTGTGGATCCGCCTCGCTCGTTCCTGCTCTTTTTGGTGACACACGCAAGCGTAAACATACAGGATGCAAATAGCACGCACGCTTTCCTCTCCATACACACTCACGCATGGGGAGGAACGAGGCGACGTCACGAGGGAGTTGACCGTGAGGGCGGTGTTACAGATGCTCTTGGGTATGCTCCATTTAGCATCCTTTACGCTCCGGAACTAAAAGGTTGGCGGATGTGTGTTAAAAAAACGTATTATTTTTACCCTATGTTCTTTTTTTTTTTTACTTTCACAATTCAAACTAAATGGCACGCTTTATCCCACTAACGTCATTGTCCACACGTTCTCTATTGGCTGACGTACTTTCGCGTTGTTGTTTTTTTTAATACTTTATCGCACAAAATGCATATACAGTACATTTCTCCTTACAAAAATTGCATTTTAACGTTGCATAACATTAAAACCAGAGGTAGAAAGTATCAGGTTACACTCTCTCCAATGGATTTACTTGACTTCTTGTATTTCCAGCAGTATTTATGAATCAGTATACGTTTTACTTTTGCTTAAGCCGATTTGTGAAGAAATAAACTATACTCTGACTCCTCTACACAAGCCCTTATTGGAAACGTTTCTTAAACTGCTTCCACGTACATACACGTCTGTCTATCTCTGCTAAGGTTCATTTAGTGTGTCAGAGACCTTGTTTCTTTTAGATTTGACCAGTGACCCAAAGAACCGCTGGGTGGCACTTGTGAGCAGGGTAACGAACGTTTGCTTTTTTAAAATTGTAATCTGCAATCCCTGCGACCCTAGTGAGGCTAAGTGGCACGCTAAAGAAATAAATGAATGCATGCAGATAATGGATGGGTGAATATAATGTTAGTAAATTGCAGGGTGGGAAATATTTAAAGGCACTGTTTAAGAAAACAAGCTATAATAATGATTGTATCATTCCCTCAGATTGACCACTATGGATTTCATAGTGTTAAACATTTTATTGTTGAAATAAAAACATGAAACAGGATAGTATGGCAATAGGACGTAATCTGTCTTGGGATGGTAGTATACCTTATTTAAATGTGTGTTCATTGGAAAAGCATACAAAATGAATATGAAATGTGCACAATTCAGTTTGTTTATTTATTAAATATAAACACTCAATTGAAAACAGAAGGCAGATCAGGGAACATAACATTATATGTTACACTGCAAACCAAATAATATTGACAAGGCTTTTGCAGTTTATTTCAAAAGGCCAAAAAGACAAAACAAGTCATTGAAAACACCCATTCCTCACACTTAGTTTAAACCGTTATCAGGAGCCTGAAAACAAACTTCACTATAAGTGCTTGACAGAGTGCATATAACAAATTCTTCTAGAACTAGCAATGCGAAATGTTTACATGATACAAAAAGTTTAGTTTGATTGCATGACTGCATCTGAAAGATGGTTTTCCCTCATGATCATTATTAATCAAATATTGCAGCTGAACAATAAAATACTTTTCAATTTAGCTGAATTATTTTTATGTACTCAAACACACTCCAGTGACCACACTGTGAGAATTATCTTGAAATATGATCATGTCTAGCCCAGATTATATACAAACAAGACTTATGAGGCTAACACGCCATAATGGACACTCACTCGTACTTATGTCCATTAAAGGTTCTCTAATTGATGTAAAAGCGAGTTATTACATGAAACAGTGCATAATAATTCAGTGAATTGTGAATCAATTTGTAGACACCTATCATAGGCTTACATAATGCTTTTTTGTATCTGTTGTGATGACATACTAAGTGACCAAAGTATTTTTTCTCTTGGCTGGTACAAAAAAGCACGTTAACCAATCGATAGGGATTCTTAACCAAGTGCACTGGCTAGCCAAGTGTAAAAACATTTAGTGGTAGACCTGACAAAGATTTAATTTAATCATGCTTAGAGCCTTCGCTTGGAACATACTAGTCTACTAGTGATCCAAGAAAAAAATCTGCAGGCTCAAAAGCGTTCTCTATTCATCCTCTACCCTGAAAGTCAATCTGCAAACCTGACTGGAAGTGCTTAAATATAGTCTTAAACACACTTACTGTATATTCTATAGCTCGTGAATGATGTTGACCTCAGGAAGCTGACAACCAGACATTCTGTTAGCACCTATCTTTCCTGTTGATGATATCTGTGTATTTTTTGTTATTGCAACATCTGTTGCAGCCCGGTCATCCTGGAAGGGGGATTACCTCATGTGCAGCTCCTTCTTAAGGTTTCTTCATATCCTCATACTGTCCTGAGGTTTTTGAGTTTTTCCCTGCCCTCATGTAGGTTTTAGATCAAGGGATGGTGTAATCGTAGTCTGTACAGCCCTTTGAGACTTCTTGTGATTAAGGGCTACACAAATAAACATGAATTGACTTGACTTATGGGCAATTTAATGTCATGCATAAACCACTTGGAATGTAAAACGAATCCAGATAACCTACAGGGAAACAAAAACTACAGTATATTCCACACTTTAAAGGCAGATCGGCGCACCCCTAAAATATAATATTTGTTGTACATTTTTCATACATACGGCGCTCCGGACTATTAGGCGTATGAAATTGAAACTTTCAGTGAGAGCTATCGTGTTTATTTGTTGGGCTCTTTATACACTCACGGCATATAATCGTGCAACGATTGGTCAGTAGCTAAGTGTCACACAATTGAAATCGCGGCATTGGCACAGGAGGTAAAGCACTCGTCTTGGGATCAAGAGGTCGCAGATTCGATTCTCCGTGTTATATGTTGAAGTGTCCTTGGGCAAGACACTGATTGCCTAATGCCCCCGGTAGCAGGTAGTTGCCTTGCATGGCTGACATCGCGATCGGTTAGTTAGTGTGTAAAAGGGAAAAGTGTGGACCACATTGTAAAGCGCTTTGGGAGGTCTTCATTGACTTGAAAAGCGCTATATAAATGCAGACCATTTACATCATTTGCAACGGGCATCGAACCCGGGTCGTGATGGTTAGGCCGGTGACAGCTTTCCACTGTATGATCAGTAGTACAGATAACATACGAAAAGGCATTGGACCTTATCATACTATTTTTACTCACAGTATCAGAAACATTGATTTGCATAGTGAAATTTGATCTACATTATGATAGGTTAAACAGTCTCTCAATTTCTTCAACTGTGCTTCAATAACGTTGCGATTTGATATGTATATGTACGCAGAAGAGCTTTTATTGTATTTTGTTAAAAGACTTTTAGTTTTCTGTTTCTTAACGTAATTGATGCACAGGTGCGAAAGTGGAGAGACTCTTTGTTTAACCTTTAAGAATTCCAAACAAAATGAACAATGTAAATCAGTGTTTCTGGCACCGCAAATAAAAGAAGTGTGATAATGAAATAAGCTATAATGCCTTTAGATGTCATCTGTGCCACTGATGTAGTTGTAAAGTGAAGGCGCCAACACAACCAGACCTTGGTTCGAATTCTGTTTCGTACAATGTACTGTACTGCAGTATAGGCCATCGATGATTATCGGTCGATCAATCATTGCTCAAATACGGTAGTATACCATTAACCTTGCGTAGTAACACACACATCTAGAATTGCTGTATGCATTTCCAATCTGTGGTGTACAACATTTTCACATTTCTGGCCAATTTGGGGTTCCACCTTAAAGTCCGGAATATACAGTCATCACAAAATAATGAGGATCACACCAAGGTATCTGACCCAGTGAGGTAGACATGATAACAAATATGCTATCGTGCTGCCCAAGTTGTATCCACTTGAACCGGTTTATAAAACAGAAATCAGGCACTTTTACAACTTCACCAGTGATAGTGAAATTATCTCACCATTTGACGTGGAATTCCGAAACAGAAGGGGCAATGTTTAAAGCCTCAGTGTGTAATATTTGACCGAAGAGAAAAAAAAAAAAGAAAAACTGAAAAAAGAAAAACATTGAAATACAAACAAGAAGAAATAGGAAACTAAACAAGACAAGGTTTTTGTAGATAGCCGAAGCAGAAATATGGCGCACAATGTCAGCTTCATCTTCTGTAAGAAAAAAATAATTTTGTTTTACCAAAAAAAAAAAAAAAATGCACGTTTATATCGTATTTCGTCTTTTTGCTTATTTCAATATGAATGTTTTTACCACTAGAAGGCTAAAAAAAATACACCTTTTCTCTTTAAACTTCTGTATTTAAGGCGGGGGGCTCACACTATCATCTTGCAGGCTGCAATCGGCCCCTGGGTCGCGAGTTAGAGACCCCTGATTTAAAGCAAATACAAATTGTTTGAATTTTTTTTTTTATAAAAAAAAATTGTATATGTACAGTATGATGGTTCATGTATTTTTGACTACTATTTAAATCAACATTTTGTTTTTTTACTGAATAAAAGTATTTAGTACCACTAGGAGGCACTATTTATTACACGCTGTCCCAATTAAGGCATTTTGCAAAGTGATTGAAAGAGCACCACCCGTTTTGCATTGAAATAAGTCTCCGAAGTATTGTTTTAGCTAATTTTAGAAGAAATGATTCATGAAGTATTTATGATTCCTAAGTTTTGTGAAACATGAAGTGAAACTTTCGCACAAACTCTTATATGCGATCACTGTCACCATGACAGTTCCGTCACAGTCCACTAGGTGTCGCCCTCCACCCATACTAGCGTTAATAGGAGCCGCTGCTGGCCAAGGAAGAGGAGCTGCCTGGCTCGATGTGCTTTATGTGGCAGGAGTGGCAGAGTAGGTGGCCATTCAAAGGGAAACAGCGGTGACCCTCTTCATCATTCAGCTCCATCTTGCAGTCCTGAAAGGAACAAGCCTCTGACAATCAGGCACATTGCAAGAAGCATTATGATTTCTTTTACAGTAAAAAAATAGGAAGAGTAAATCAATATTCCCGCAGAAGTATAACGATGAGAGTCATCAGAAGATATTGCATGGGAGCTCAGCTCGGCTGTATGGCGTATAATTACCGTCAGGGTTGTAATTAAGATCAGGGATTATTATGATGGCTAATCATGTGCCATTTAGACAGCCTGGTAGGAAGCCCCTAAGTGTTTGCTTTGGCGGATAATCCACATTGCAAGTTTCAGAGTGTGTTATAACCCACCTCACACTGATAGCATGCCACGTGATAGTCTTTGTCCATGGAAACAACACGGACTGTCTCATCGGAGCCCTGCTGAGACATTGACACAACTGAAGACTCCAAGAAAGCAGCGTTCGCTTCACTATCGGCCTCAATTTACCATCTGAGAGCTCAAATTGGTGTTTATTGGATTTAGGAAAAAAAACACAACATTCTCTAGAGTTACCCCGACTCACAAGATCTTACGATGGGACCTGCAGGCCATTTAAAGACGTCACAGGTGAAGTGTTGAATCCGGGTTAGGGTTAGGTCCTTGAATTTTACTGACAAATTCAAGGACTTTTTAAGCACTTTCAAGACCAATTTTTCCCAATACCTTCTCATAGGAAGAAATTCAACCCCGGGACAAAAGAACGTTTTTTTGTTGTTGACTTTGATGACTAATACAAAACTATCCATCTTGCTGATAGCTCATACTTTGTGCTATTTTGAGGTATTCCTATCTATAATCTTTCAGCATCAATGGGCTGCTATAAACTGACATTAATTCCGACATTCTTCCTCAGCGATTGGCTACGTCACACCCGTTTATCAACGCGGAAAGGGCTCTGTAGGTGTTGGGTAATATTAGAGTTTAATACAGAAGACAAAAAAAGAAAGTACTGTATGTATAAAAAGCAGAAAAAACTAATTTTAATTATATTGATTGCTCCGAAGCAGAGTGCATCCAGCCTTTCAATCTTAGAGACTGCTGATCTTTTGCTTTTTGTTTTACTTATTTTAATCAATATTCTCTCTCTCTAACCTGTCACATGGTATTTAGGAGGGAAAAATCACAAGCAAGGGACATATAGTTTTATTTAGTGTTATAATAAACATAGGGAAGTAGAGCTTTTGGGGTATGCACACTTTTGTTGGCAGGGGTTTAGTTAATGATGGCTATATTTTGAGGTTTTTTAAGGGGAAAACATTTACTCTGCTATGAAAGCTTTACACAGACTTCTTTTAATTGTGTCAAAGTGATGTTTCTTCAGTGTTTTACTAAACATTACAATGAAATCTCTGCAGAAATGTGACATCAATTTTTGAAGCGGAACGAGGAAGCAGCTTATCTTCTTCCTCCCGAGTTGGAGGAGTTGTTTACCGGTAAAAGTGACACAAAGGGTGAATATTTCATTGGATTTAGTGATTTGAAGTGAAGCTGATAGTTTGGTGAGCATGTTATTTATGCTAGAGATATCTGAATAACTCTTAATATGTCACGTTTTTACTGGCTGATTAAAGCGTTTAAGAGTGTCTAAGAAATGCACGTACGTGTAACGTTAGGAGAGTGTGTCCTCTATTATATTTTAATTTTAAATTGCCTCTCAGAATGACATGTATGTTTTTGGTGCTGGGTTTTATCAAATTAATTTCCTCCCAAAATGCAATTTATACTCCAGGTGTGACTTGTAAATGTTATTTCCTTCTGGATTATGCATTTTTTTGGCTGGTGCGACTTATATTCCGGAAAATACAGTACTTGTACTTCAAACTAATGCATGCTTACCTCAGATGGAAGAATGGGCTGTTTGCAGGAAGCACATTTTGGAGCCAGGACCCTGGAAAATAGATTAAATAGATTTGCTTTTCGGTGCTAAAACCAGAGCCAATTTAACCAAGTACACAGCTTCCCATTCATGCTTGATCTCTCTGCCAGCCTTTAAAGTTGAACCACTGTGATTGTCCCCTTCAGTCAGACAAGATTGCGAGTCTCGATCTTACTAAGCCCATGCCAGTTTCTACAGATGTTATGGCTCACCCACAAACACCATCCAGAAAGGATTATCTTCTATATAGAGAAAATGTTTCAACGAGAGCGCAGAGAGAAAGGTGGGAGTCAAAGCAAAGGACTTCCTAGTTTGCGCAGAATCGGCTATCGACTGGGGGTCAATAGTGCGCTCTGACCGTTGCGAGAACACTTAGGTGCTTGTCGGACTATGCTGAGATGTGCATGTTTTCGAGAGCAGCTTGCCAACAGCTGGACATGCTGGGCTGTTGTCAGTCTTTTTGCGCGATTTGGGCAGCTGAACAAGATAAATTGTGACGTGGCATTTATTTCAAAGCATCTTTATGGTTTTGAGAACTCAATGAACTCATTGTGCAGATGCCGACATAAATTGCTCTTAACTTGTTATCATTATTCTAAGTAAGGGGTGTCAAAGTCATTTTACCTCAGGGGCCACATGATAGAAAAAAAAACACCCTCACGGGAACCAGACTAGTGAATTAATGGTATAAAATATGTGGCTTAGCTGTAGGGCTGAGGGTCTTTTCGGAGGCTCACAATTAAATTATGATTAAAATTCAGGGAGATGAGATTCGATTATAAAATGACTATTGAGGTTTTATTTTCTCAGTAAGTTTTTCCTTCACTAAGATTAAATCTCTTGAGGTGTTTATCAACTGTGTGTTTGTATAAACATGAAAAGGGAAATGACAATTGATTTAATTTTCAACACTGGAAAATTCATGCAAATTGGAAAGTGACAAAAATAGCACCGAAACATTAATTTAAGTGCAAATGATTTAAGTGATTAATTTAATGATTTTAAAATATTTTTCTATTTTCCATATGAAAATGCTTACCTGAAATTGGGAACTTCACTGTTAGATGTAATCTCTATAATAATCTTCTTTAAGAAAAAAAAAAAACCCAGGTACTATTCTTTCATTTGTATTTTTCAATTCAGGGGCTAAACGATAATTTCCAATCACTGGGAATGGAAAGCGTAGTTTAGTAGCAAACGTGGCGGTTGAGTGAGCGTAACGGCAACTGATTTGCCTTAAATAGCGCATTTGTGACTTCTATTTAAAGTAAAATGATATAGGGATGGGTGTTTCCTCCAATGTTCTCTGGTAGATAAATGGTAGTTAGCAAATACAACTACAGTGGCACCTGGCTTCTGTGACAGCTAGTGGACATATTTAAAACTGCAACTCATTGTTTGACTGGATGCACGGCATTTTTTTTCTTCCGCTTCTCTCAGCAACATCTCGCAGGCCAAATTAAATCTGTTGGCGGGCATGAGCAGGCTCGAGGGCTGTATAATTAATCGATTAATCACTTTGCTAAATATTTGCCGACTTTTATTGTCCCCCATGACAGAAGACATCAATTTCTGTGTTGAACTAAAGTATTTTTTTCTTAAACATTAAAGAAAACATCTGATGCAATAGGGTAATTTTTTTTTATATAACAAAAAATAAAATATTGATCTGTCTACTCTCAGGAGTGTTATCATTGCAAAATATTGACAAGGTCAGTAGTGTCAAAATACAATGCAAAGCTTTTTGGGGGGAGTCTCAGAAAAATTGACACTAATTGACTTTCACTTTGGAAAATATTATATTTTTTTTAACACATGTTCTGACACAATAAGGGGAAAACTATTACATAAACTGCAATTAACAAACAATGTTTTGTATATGGTCAATTTGAAAAGTGTTCTTTTTTTGAAAACTATTGAAAAGAAACATGTATCCAATTCATCAATTATGCAACAAACTGAATTGATTGATTACTCAAAGGTTAAAACAACTGTTGCAGTATAAATATAAATGCATACTTAATAACTGTTTTGGCCCAAAGTGTGTCACAAAATAGCTAAAAGTATTTATTATTTTTACAAAAACATTTATCATAACGTTTACTTGCACTGAAACCCTGAAAATAACAATTTACGAGTATTTCATTTTGATTCGACACAAGATATTTAGTCTTGTATGTTCAAAGATCATAACCATTAGAATTTGGAAAATCAAAAAGGTTTCTTACCAACTAATTGTTACAAAACAAAAAAGTGGTTAGAATGTCGATTTTAAGATTCAGGTTTTTAACCTCAGAGATATCATAAAATCATGAATAATAAAGTGAATGCATTATATTTATATGGCATGTTTTTCTTGTGAAAACACAAAGCTACACAGAACTGTATCGTCCACAAACTCACATTTGCCAAACATTTTAACCCCGTTTGGCCTCACACCCAAAATACTAACAGCTAAACATCAAAACTACATGTACTTATATTGACTACAAAGGGCCATATTTATGCAATTTGAATGTAGTGCATCAGTTATAGATGTGTTTTGCAACCAAATTGAAAAGGAGTGGCTTCTGGAAAACAAACTATGGTGCTTGCTACACCAGGGCAGCATGACGCAAGCAGCAAATTAAACAACAAAGCACAAACGGCAATTGACATACTTTGCCGGGAATACCCAAAAGAAATAAAACACTTGTGTCAGCTCTTCTCGACTAGAGCTTGATCTCACATTTCACAACGTGTGCCGCACAGCTTCTTTATCATATTGCAATAAATCTTGATTCTATTTGTCCACCTGAAAACACCAAGATAGAAGTCATGTGGCAATTATGAGCAGAATGAGAGATGCCCACCTGTGATAGTCTTTAACACAGTAGATCTTATTTTCAGTGTCCACCGTAAAGGGCACGCCGTCGAGACTCTCATTACAGATAACACAGCGGAAGCAGCCCGGGTGATATGACCTCCCCAGTGCTTGCAGGATCTGGAGGGACAAAATTAGCCCAGGATGTAGCACATTTGAATATGCAATTGTTGGAGCCATTTCTGGCATTATTGAGCGTAACTCACTAAAATGTTTTCTAACAAACCCAAAAAGGCTATTTTTTTTAGAAAAATAAACGAAAATCAGGTATTTAATACAACCCACCAAAATAGGGTAATTTTATAAAAAACATTAAAAAATGAAAATGAAAAAATAAGGTGTCACTTTGTTTTTAGAGGTTGTTGGTGGGCGCTACAGATCCCTTAAAACAAGAACTAAATTGCTTAGAGATTGTTTCTTCCCCAGGGCCATCACCACCCTAAAAAAGTACAGAAGACAGTGAAAAAAATACATATCTTGTCTGTGCATTGAAAAAAATGGGTATGAATATTTATTGGCTTATTTTGAAAATGTGTTGCTGCTAAAATTTATTGCACTATTGTTACTAGGCACTATTCTTCATTTAACTATTGTTACAACTTAAGCCAGTCTCCAAGCACTCCATTGTAAATAATTGTAAATAATCCTGTCATTCTTTTTATCTTTTTTTAATCTATTTTTTTTCTCTAAGTCTTTATCACGTGTATATCCTGTAGTACTATGTATAATTTTGTTGTAAACAATGTTCATTTTAAGTTAGTATTAATGACAAAAGCGACAGTTTTAATTCCAATTCTTACTTCAGAAATGTGCTAATTTGTTTATTTTAAAACAACTCTCTACCAACTCATAAAAAGCAGGGTCGTTAAGTTTAAAGAACCCCAGATAAAACTGGCCATTTTGTTAGAAACAAATAAAACAGGTGTATAAACCAAATGTACTTTGGTAAAAATGGGTCATTTTGTTTAGAACAATCTAGAAAATAGGTTTGGTCAAAGTTCAAGTATTAAAGTATCCAACTTTGGCCCAATGTGTTTCTTTTTACCTAAGTATGCGTATACTGTGTATAAAAGCATTAGTTCCAAGGCAAGGTGCTAAAGGCATACAATTGTACAAATATGATTCTGCAAAAAATATCCAATGTCTCTTAGCAAGCTCATGGCCAGCCCAAGCACAGTAAAATGCAACTTTAACATGGTTATTTGTTTATGCTGGTATTTTATAGCTGTATGCAGGGGTGGGAAAACAGAAACACAGCAAACACTTACCATGTCCATGATCAGGTGACCACATGCATTGCACTTGTCAGCTGACTGCTGGAAACCAGAGTACTTGAATAGGAAATAAAAACAAAAGTCAGGACTTCCAAAGTATACAGCAAACCGACAGCATAAGCTCAATTCACATCTGCATGGAAGTTCACTCCAGCAACAGTTTTTATAAGATGATAACATCATCAGTCTTTCATTAGTGTAGTTGCAAACAGTTTTAGAAATAATATGATAAATAATTAGTAATACAAGGATTAAAGAGATAAAATGGGCCATTACCGGTACATGAGTTGTATGTATACAAAGAACTTTGAGTAAAAGAAATAGGAAAATGTTTAACTTGATATAAAATACTTCAGTATTAATAATAATAATTAGTAATAAAAATTATCCAATTATCCGAGGAATTTTAAATCAGCACAAGCACTGGTAATTTGCTTTTACTGCAATCAAGCCGTCCAAACAGCTAATAAAGTTAACTAGTTTCTCAAGTTACTGACCTCCTTCCACTCCTTCAAGACTCTAAT
Organism: Urocampus carinirostris; assembly: GCF_059441175.1. Taxonomy (NCBI): domain Eukaryota; kingdom Metazoa; phylum Chordata; class Actinopteri; order Syngnathiformes; family Syngnathidae; genus Urocampus; species Urocampus carinirostris. Next base: position 28,906,604 of record NC_142350.1, read on the forward strand.
TTTAAAGAGAGTCTGTGAATGATATATTAGGCTAAGATCATTCGAGGTGAGTCATTATTTATCAGTCTGAATGACACAAAATGAATGGAGCTCATATTGTATGACATAGTGTACCAAAATACTTGTTTGGGGCGGCAATAGCTCAGGAGGTGGAGCGATCGTTATAGGATTAAGGGATCCCAGTTCGAATCCCGGCTTGTCCGTGTTACATGTCGAAGTGTCCTTGGGTAAGACACTGAACCCCCAATACCCCCAATAAGCAGGTTAGCGCCTTACATGGCTGCACATCTCACGGCCGCTATTGGGAAATGTGAAGCACAATGTAAAGCGCTTTGGGAAGTCATTGACTTGAAAAGCGCTATATAAATGCAGATCATTTCATTTCATTTCAATGAGACTAATACATTTTGATTGTGTCTCAAATTCTGAGATGGGCGCACATCAGAATGATCCATCTCCGTAAAAAATAAAATAAAAACAATTCCCTTTTGGCTTGTGCTTTGCAGGGGAATTGCTGGTTATGCCTTGACTCACCAGAAAATCCTCTTCGCAAAAGACCCTTCCTCCAACATAGTAGAAAGCCTTTCCTCGTAGCCGACGACCTGCAAAGAGATCTGTTTAGACGGTTTTGATTTTTCATTCAAGCAGTGACAATGGACACATTTCAAGGACTTAGTAGAAAACTTAAGTTATGCCAGTTCTTAGAATAGAAAGAAAAAAAAACAGTTCACCAATAACACTTTTATGAAGTAATGGATTCTTGGTGCTTCATTTTTCAGTGTATTCTGATAGACTTCTTGATAGCTTAATCCAATGGCGTGCTGGTGCCTATGCTAATGTACTCTATCTGAAGAGGAAAAAACAAGTTGTATTGAAGAAAGGATTCAATATGATCTGACGTCTAAGAAAAGATAATGTCTGATTCTAATTCCTGGATGGGTCAAGAGAAAGCAATGTGCTCCTCTGGAATGCAATACAATAGAAGGCAAGAAGACCCAAAATGACCCGGTGTCCTTCTTGTTGCCCCTTCACATCTTGGCTGTGCAGTACTTCCTTTTTGTCTGGCGCAATACTTCTGCGCTCGAATCGGACTCGTACAAAAAAAAGCGCGCGGGCTGCCTTAAGACAATTACTCCGTCGTGAGTCCCACAGGAAGGGGGAACATTCTTCACATTTTTCAGCATTGAGAGGTGTGGGAGAGGGCATTGATAATAGACAGATGAGAGAGCTTTATTTTTCACTTTAAATTCTGCTTAGTAAAGGCAAAAGCCACTGGTACGTTTGATGTAAAATATTCACCAACTGTCAAAGTGATTCACCAATCGGAATTGGATTAAATCTTTGAATCATTAAAAAATGTGTACAAATATTTGAGAAGGCCTTTTGCTCAACTACAATCAAATGTCTTCAAGTTTCACTCCATATTTTCAGTCTTCCAATTTACTTTACTTTAATACTGCTTAAGACATGTTCCACTCTTTCAGCATTTTTTTCTTTTTACTATTCTGAGCAGCAATGGTCTAAGCTTCGCAAAAGAATAACAGCTTTGGTAAGGCAAGTAGGCTAAATGCTTGAAAGGTCTATGGTGAAATGTGTATTCATAAAAATGTAAATTAGATGAGTGAAAGAACAAAACTCAAGGACATTTTCTCATTAAGGCCGTTTATGAATGTTTTTATATAATCCCATTCAGGAATAAAAGTGATTTAGTGACCACACTGAATGATTTGCCCATCCCACTAGGGGAAGGCTCTGCAATTAAAAGAAGCAAACCGTCCAATACAGAACTATCTATTTTAACTAGGGCACAGAATATCTTAATGATAATTTTGTACAACTTACCCTGAGGCTCAAGCAAAGACTTATGAAGGTAATATACTTTTTATTTTTACAAGGGAGTTTTTTTTTCAGTGACGTTAAAATATTACTAAAGCCAGGTCACGAAATTGCCAGTAATTTACTCGCTAATGCGGTCAACTTAATAGCGATGGCTAAAAAAGAAAATCTAAATTAATAACTAAGGACGCTAAGGAATTTGGAAGACCAGTGCTAACAGTGCTATAGCGTACAATCCTAAAAGATCTAAATCCAAATCAAAACCAGGGTTGACAAATTGTAGACCCATGCACTCCAGGCCCAGTCTATATATAATGTAGTGTGTACTGTATTTATTTGTGTAAAACTCTCAATTTTTGTTTTACCTGAAAAAAAGAGATTAAAGTTTGGGTGAGTGTTATATGCAAGGTTTTACTGTATTTGTGTAATTGATTGATCAATAGAAACATATCGTTGAGCACAATCTCAAATCTTTGGATGCAACGGAAATCAAACCCTGGTCGCAGGGGTGAGAGCACCAAATCCTAACCATTAGTCAACCAGTGACATAAATGTCATTGTGATAGAGCATTAGATTTTATCTTATCACAACACTATTTTTTTTCACGGTACCAGAGCCGAATGTTAGAAAATGGAGAATACAACAAGTTGTCCCTAAAGTTATAAATTAACGCAAAAAAGCACAACAAGTAGATCAACACTTTAGTGTATCTAATGATGAATCGGGTTTTGAAGGACATTTAAAAAATGCATTGTACATTTTGTGTTGGTGTTGTGTTTAAAGTTTATGTTATCAATATCATGGCCGAATGTACTCAACAATGTTTGTCACCTACAAAGCTTAGAATAGAAGATTTTAATACAAATTTTGGGCATTGTAACATGTGAAATACACAGCGAAAATAACATTCCTTTCTGGTACTGTGAATAAAAATAGTGTGACGATGAGTTAAAATATAATGCTATTCGGGGGTATTACTGCCAAAACCCAGGTTCGATTCCTGCTGCATCCATGCTCACCGTTTTTGCTGAGAAAAAGTAAAAAAAAATTATACCGGTTTTTAATAAAAATTGGGGGTTCGCGTCCAAGCAGGGTGAGAAGAATACCAAAAAGAATGGTGGCGAGCACATCCTTGCACATTCACTGCTGCCGACTGCAGTTTTGTTTTGCTGTTCCTCGGTCACCTTGACGCAACAGCAAGCGCTCCTGCTCATCAACACAACTTGTTGCAAGCCAGCAAGCATGAAAGTTATCTTTGATCAAAATAAGATGGGATGTCAAACAATAAATCCTGTATAATGTGCGGGTAGGTGGAAAAGCTCCAATGAATGGCCTCCACACTGTACCCTTGTTGTGTCCAGCTGAAATAACAGCAGCCAGTGTGCTCTCGAGGGCCCCCGTGCCCGCATTCCTCCCAAGCAGAGACGCTTTTCCTGGGGGCACCTCACAGCGAGCTTCACATTGAGCAAGCAATGAGAGCAATGTGATGGATTAACTCTTCCTAAGACCACTTTAGCTATCTCACCAATTTCATTCCCCCCCACACACAGATAAAAACACGCAAGCTAGCTCCCGCAAACTCACACACACAGAGGAAGGGTGCAAAAGTAAGCCGCTAACAATACACTCAATTAAAATGTTGCCAATGAGGTCAAATTTGTTCCATGGTTAGAGGTCGATGTAGGGGATGGTTCACCGCTGCGTCACAAATACTTCACATATTTTGCATGCGATAATTGGGACAGAGGTTTCAACTAGCTTTAATAAGAGTGCTTGATACTATTTTTAGACTGGTTATATTAGGAATATTCATAACTATACAGTACTCAATGATAACACTAGTACTGGTATGTTTAATTTGCCTTGGCGTAAATTCTAGTGTCAGGTAACCTTGACTACCTGACACACTGAACTATAGGTCCTAACTACTGTTGATAAGCTATAAATACCTGGTATTAATACCCATCCATCTGGTATGTAAGCAGGTTAAAAGCAAATAGTTTGCAAGGAAACCAAACTCAGAAACCAAATTGGAAATAAAGTTGGTGTTCAACAAACAAAATCCTCTAGTATATTGTGCACTGGTAACTTGACACCGCATCATATATGCCCTTGCTCCATTTACAACTCTAACATCCTCTCAATACTTAATGCACTAAAACGATTTTTTTTTCTACAAGTACTGTCCAAACTATGACTGAAGGGGCTTTTTGGACCTGGCATCTATTTTTAAACAACCCAAAATAACATCTACTGCACTAATATGATTCATTTAGTGTAGTTTTTTTGTTCTGTCATCTTGAAAGGATGCAAATCAACTTAAATAGTAACAATATTGCAGCATTTTATGCAAATTAAATGATTTCCGTGGCTTTATGCAGGGCAGTTTGATTGAGTCAGATTAATGTTAACTTCCGTATATAGCAATTTTAGACTTAATTAAACAAGAACTTTTTTTTTCTGCTCTTTTACTACGACAGCTACTGGCCCTGTATGAAAACAAGAATAATTTTGCAGATTTGCATGCATTTGTTCGTCTTGTTCAATTGACATATGGCTAAGCCCCGGCGATGCACTCAGAGTTCCCATAGTAATACATTTCAGTTTATCTTTTTTTTTGTTTTTTATTTGTTTTTTTTCTTGCATTTTAAACTTTTAAAATGGAGATTTCTAAGGGATGGGCAGAGCACCTGTATGATGCAGCAGGGGTAAACCAGTGAAAGCTGTCGGGCCCTGCTGTTGAACAGAAGAGTGTGTTGTGTCACCCTGAACCGAGTGACATGGCCGCTTTCGTGTCCCGTTTCATCTGTAGGGACGAAAGCATGACCAACTTGGGTGCCGAGGTGCTTAACTTGTTTGGGTGTTTGGGCATTTGGGTTGGCAATGGTCCAAAAAAATTTGTGTGTTTTTTGCTACTTTTCCCCTTTTTTTAGATTCTTTGTTTTTGTATGTGTTTGTCTTGCTGCCTGTCGGTCAGCCCTCTCGTGGGATATGACCAGGGTAGATAGATAGAAAATGGAGGTTTCTTTTCAACTTGGATGATACAAATTATTAGCTAGTTAGCAATCTGCCAGGAGCTTATTACTGCTGAGAAACATCAAAAATCATGCAGGATGCAGGACATGATGCCCCTCGATGAACGGAGTGCCCAGGTCTGAACTTGACGCTTGAATAACAACAGCAGTAGAATAAAAGTAAGACAAGTGTATGCTTTGACCAAATCTGCCCACAGAGATATTCAAAAAGCATGAGTCAAGTATAGTCGGAGCATCCATGACATCAAATTTGATGTGATGACTCACAAGATATAAAGGATGCAACCACAAAGCTGCTGTGGCTTCCAATAATATGCTTGACGTTTCATAGTCTCCAACCAACACCAATGAGGGCAGTGGGTTGAGTCATGTTTTTTCTAAAGATAGATCCTTGTGACTCCTATGCAGCACTGACAAAAAATGGAGAGGTTTTGATGTTTGATTGAAAAATGTTTCAGGTATTTCTTATCCAAAAATAAATAAATGTATTTATGATGAGGCATAATTCTGCGTCTCAAAATCAGTGTTTTTATTTTGGGTAGAAATACAGTATATATCACATTACAAATCAGAGTGAATACTGCCCACATGTTGGTTTAAGATCAGGCATTGGTGTAATTGTAATCCTGTGCAGTCCTTTGAGACATTTTTGTGTTTAAGGGCTATACAAATAAATGTGACTTGACTACTGCAAATTACACTGACTTATAGTGGACAGATATCCTGTATAAACACTCCTTGTCATGTCTTGTGAGAGTCTTTGCCACACCCAGACACCAAACACCAGCAGTTACCTATTGTTATCCCAAACTACTTGTATTTATTCCCACACTGACGTGAAGTAACACAAGAGGACCTTTTTTTCCTGCAGAGTTTCCGGCGATCAAAAGAGTGTGGTTGTCATTACAATAAAATGTGATTCAATCCGAGATAAAGTGACAGCGTACTGAAACGCACCTGGAGGGACAAGAACATATCAGTGAAATCAAAGATGAGACTAATACAAGTGCTGGTAACTTTCATCTTCCTCTACACTTGCAAAACATGGACTATCACAGCAAGGCTGGAGAAGAAAATCCAGGCCATCGCAATGCAATGTTACAGAATATTTCCAGGCGTCACCTAAAAAGCCCATGTGAGAAATTAAACCATCATAGGGCACATTGGACCCTACGAAGAACTGTTGCCAGCTGTGCGCGGACAAAAACTGCAGTGGTATGGTCATGTCACAAGATCATCAGGATTTGCCAAGATCATTTATTAGTTGAAGGATGCAGGGTGAGAAGAAGACTAAAAAGAACTTGAACGAAAACTTAAGGAATGGAATGGTGACAATCCAAACTCAATCCAGGAACTGTCAGGAGTGGAGAAAGCTGTCCAGAATTGCGTCCTCCGTGGTGCCACAAACAGTGAACCGTATTGAATAGAAGTCAAGACTAAGGGACTTGTTTTTGTATGTTCATGTTAGTGTACTTACTGCAGGCACTGCAGATGAAGCAATTGTCATGGTAGAGGCTCCCCATTGCCTGGCAGGCCTGGTTGGCTCCATACACGGCCTTGTTACACTTAACGCAGACTCCTGAGAAATACCAGAAGACATAACAAAATGTAATTTGCCGGGACAAAATAAATACAACATAATTTTGATACTTGTGCCTCAATGCTCAAGAATAGTTTGCTGTTAATCATACTACAAATTCTGTCCATTTTTAATAACACAAAATTGGCTAAGCGAAATGTAAAAAGTACAGATTAAAAAAGGCAGACCCAACAGGAGGGACGACATTCAATTTAAGACTGGAAGTTAGTTAGCATTCTCTTTCTTGCAAAAAATAAACGGATGTCGTTCATTTGATTTGGCTCCGAGGCACAGAAGTCTGTTAATGAAAGACAGATAAAGATCGAAGGGCGCTTCCTTGCAGACGACACACTGCCAGTGGCTTGGGGGGGTTGGCACTGGCGGGTTGTACTTGCATCCCGGAGGAAGAAAATGAAATTAAAAGAAAGGCGAATGGTTGGGAACAAGCAGGAATGATGTTGTTAAATAAGAACCATATATTTGGAAAAAAATATATATGTTGCTACACTCCTTGCTATTGAAGGAGCAGCAACTATTCGATTAATCAACAACTAATCAAGTTGATTGTCAGTATTAGTTTAGTTTTTAAAATTTTAAATGAACACTTTTTCAGCCTCAACAGTAAATATTTTCCAATCTTTTGGGTATTTCTTGATTGAGGACAGATTATCTTTGTTTTGAAATGAAATCAAATGTTTTATGATTTCCAAAAACATTATGGGTCACAATTTAGGAAATGTCCTTATTTTTTAAAATCCTAAGTACTCTATTGGGGATCTTACACATGAAGGTGTGATTTTTTTCATTGTTGACCATTTTTGTGTCTTATTAAAAATGAAATACATATATGAACCAAAAGGTTGAGGTAGATGGTTTCGGCATGTCGCTAGGGAATTGCTTTATTTTGGAAAATTAGGATAGTTTTAGCCGATTTGCTGACATAGATATGTGCCAAACAAATAATAATAACACATTTATTTTGTTTCTCCTCAATGTAAATTCAAACCGATTTTTTTAAAGGAATATTATGTGACAGTCAAGCAGAAAAAAAAAAAAAAAAACAAGATTTAAATATTTCAAATATTCGTTTTTCAGGCTGCACTAATTGCTATTCTGAAATCTGTAATGTTCCTTCTGTGATAGAATATCTAAGTAGAACATATTTTTGAAGTAATCACCAAGTAGTCTAATACAACAGGAAGAAGGTCGTTGCTCGTTCTGTCTCCTGCACGGAGTGCAAACAGGGTTATTTAGGAGTGTGTTTTTTTATAGAAAATTCCCAAGTGACTGGGCAGCCTGAGCGGCTCGGCCTGCCCCTCTCATCTAACACACACAAAGAAACGTCTGTTTCCGCTGTGTCCAACACATATGAAAAATCAACTTCCATTTGATTACACACTGTTGCATTTAATTTACATAATCAACTGTTGTTCAAAAAAGACAGGTTATATTGAAGCGATTTTTCTAGAACCGCTGGGGATAGGACTTGTCCTCAAGGACCCCAATGGCTTGAAAAAAAGATTGTGATAACAGAGGGATTCTATTGGAACCCAAAGGAATGTTACTCTTATGTAAGCTGTTTTGTTTACATGACACCATTGTACAGTTTACGGACAACAGACTAATAAACTAAAAAGAAAAAATCCTAATCTTAAAAAGTTGTTCTAATAAAGCTAATGTTTGAATCAATTTGGTGCCGATCGAAAAGTTGAGAGGATTCGGTGATGAAAGTACAGTACACTCAGTACATCTTTTGACAACGATTCAAGGTCATGTCTTTGTAAAGTAGACGTAGCTGTGATTTAAGCCCACTCATGAGTTAAAACATGTGAAAGTACATTCTGCTTTATTGGTTAAACCTCCTCTCAGGTTGGTCAGCTGCATATGTATGTTTGGCCCGTGTTCCAAGTTCCAAAACACTGAGATTATTCATGGAATCGTCTGCAGGCTTCCAATGGGGGAGGGTGAGCAAAACATTAACCCGAGACCCCCTCTGCTTACCTTCTGCAGCTGTCAAAGCCCTGAAAGGATGCAAGTCCAATGTGCCAAAGGCCAAAAATTAAGTTTACTGGTCGAATGCATTGCAGCAACTCACAAGCGTTATTTCTTTAACTTCAAATGAAACCCTTCAGATATTCCCCCTATAAAAATGTTATATCAAGAAGACAAGGCATTGTGCAAGCCAAAATTCTTCTTATGAGAGGTAGACAATTGCCAATTATTACTTTACTATATGAATAAGATTCAGAAACTTGACATCTTTTTTAAGCGAAAAAATGTACTCTAAATATGACACGCCACTGGGAAATTGTTAAATATTATGCCTTCTCTTCTGCTCAACGCAGTAGGTGTGAGTGCTGAAGGCTATGGCACACTGACTGTGTTGGATGTAAGCAATATTCAAGTTAAATCAGAATTCTTCATCAATTGGAATCATTCTGGTGCCTGTGTTAAAGGAAAGGACTAAAAAAGATATACAGCAAATCTTTTTTTTTTAATTATTATCTTGTTTGTGGCTTTTTTCAGGCGCAAAAACAATGTCAACGAAAAAATACCAAAAAGAAACTGAAATATCTGCACACAAAAAGTTGTACAATACAATAATACATTATCTAGAATTACACCTAAACTATCGAGGTGACCAAAAATGTCCGCATGTATTCGTTAAATGAAATGAAAATGAAATGATCTGCATTTATATAGCGCTTTTCAAGTCAAGACTTCCCAAAGCGCTTTACAGTGTGCTTCACATTTCCCAATAGCGGCCGTGCAGCCATGTAAGGCGCTAACCTGCATATTGGGGATATTAGGGGTTCAGTGTCTTACCCAAGGACACTTCGACATGTAACACGGAGGAGCCGGGATTCGAACTGCGATCTCACAATATTAAACACAATATTTTAATTAAATTACCCCTATTTCCTCATATTGGAAATGATGAGTAAAAAAACTGTGTATTATGAGCAAAATGGAGGATTGGTTGAATTCAACAGTTGTATTGTTAATATGAATTTTGGATGTTGTGGAGCTTAGGGTCATCACCCAAATAAAAACAAAAAAGAGTTTTCTTTTTTTAAATAAAGCACTAGTATTTCCGTTATAGGCAGTGATGGAATACACACTACAAACCTGGCATGGAAAAAGGATTTTCACACAAATGTTTTAATTGAAAATCTCAAACACAGAAGAAAATAGTTTCCTCAAACAAGCCAAGGTAGCTTCATTCTCCCAAATTTGCTGCAATGTCTTAAATGAGCCCAACCAAGGTTTCATGTTGTTAAACAGTTGCTCAGAATAATGACAAAAATTTACCAGGCTGGAACGTATTCAGACACGAATGTGACTTTCCCAGCATGAGATCACATTCACAGCCCCTTCAAGACTGGCTAGAATAGAAGCCAAGAAATCCTGGGAAGCGGGCCACTAAATCAGTCCTCCGTCTTAACACAACCAAACACTCAAAAAAATCGTTAATTTATGTGTGGGGGGAAACTTGAGAGACCACGCCAGATGTAACAACTGGAGGACCTGCCACTTATCGTTGTTTGAACGATTTTGTGGACCAGCACCCACCAATGCTTCTGCGTTCTGTTCGCCCATCCTAATGCTACCTCGTAAACTGCCTTCTCCTAATAGCTGAAATACTCATTCCACACCCTGGAATCAGTCTCCAGATATTCATTTTCCTGCCTCGTCTTTCCAGAATTTCCAGCTGCAGTTATGTTGGTGTACGGATCACTGGATACCTCAGGCAGGCCTTTTATCAAATATAGCAGACTTCATCTATTACTGTCGCATATCGGCAAAACAGTCATCAAATCCTTTGAAGAGGACCTGTATCCAATTTTCCGGAATGTATTTCGGTTCTTTGGAAAATGAATTTGGCCTTGAAGGCTTTGAAAAACGTTTTTTTATGATCAGCCTACACAATAATGACGTATGAGAATATCCATTCATCCGTTATCTACGCCACTTATCCCGAGTAGGGTGGTGGGGGTGCTGGAGCCCATCCCAAGAAACCCATGCAAGCACAGAGAGAACTTGCAAACTCCGCACAGATCCCATGACCTCAGAACTGTGCTGCGAACGCGCCAACTGCTGAGCCACAATGCCACCCTGCATGGCTGACGAATTGGGCAGTCTCCTAGTGCAGTGTTTTTTAACTAGCGTGCCAGGGTACACTGGTGTGTTGTAAGATCTTGTCTAGTGTGCCACAGATTATTGCTCAATTTTATCTTTAAAAATAAAGCATGCCATTGTTCAGTAGATATTTGCCTTCTTCCTTTGATCAGCTGTCTAACTGTCACACTTATTCATATCAGTAAGTGGCAGCAGATTGCATTTTTTATTTGTATATGCTAATTTTCTCCTCATAATGTTGTTTTCCCTGATTATATAAAAAATATATGTTATTTTCATTTTATGAGACTGTTTACAATTGCACTTCAAAATGATAAAAAAAGTCAAAAAAAAGAACAACTCTTGCAGATAATATTGCGGATTTTTATTTTTTTTACTAAATATTCTGAAGGTTAAAACATAGAAAAAACGTTCTGGTAGATCATTTTTGCTCCTTTGATTTCATTTTTTGATGCATCTCTAGAAAAAAAAACAACAACAAATACCAATACAGTAAAGACTGAAGAACTGGTTTAAAAGAATCCAAAATTACAGCAAAACTATTAAACAAAATAAATAACCTGTAAAATATCCCGAACCACGGTAACAACAAATAATAAGAAAAACATAATACTGTCAATTTAAGCTACATAATAATTTAATCTTAAACAAAAACCCATGACACTGGTGCCAGGAATTAATTTTTAAGCATTTTCGACCTTCGGTGTGTAGCAAAGTTTTATAATGAGACAGGTGTGCCTTGGCTCAAAAAAAAGATTGAAAAACATTGCCCTGGTGGAAAGTGTGGGGCTGTGCGCAGTAGTGTGGGAATAAGTTAAAAAAAAAAAAAAATGCATTTCCTCTGGTGGGCTGCAAAATGCATCACTCTCCCACACATGTCATATTCACATCGCTCAGCGATTTGTGTGGCATGTTGCGACAGTGACGTACGCCAGAACTTCTTCTTTTACACTCTTAGTGCACACATGTTGGGAGCGGGAGGATTGGCTATCGTACTCGGAGTTATAACCGTGACATTTCACAAGGAAATTCCTGCAGGCGAAGAAGCAAGGGTGGCTGTCAAGAAGACAAAAGGGTACTTAAGAATATACATAATGATATTAAGTCAACCTCTGTCCATCACTGTGCCACAAACTAAAATATGAAGTTTTCACAATGGTCTTAGCCGCAAACAGCTGGAGAACACATGAATCTGCGCACAATCCCGTCTTGCAAACTTACTGGATGATGGACAACGCTGCCAAATGTCTTGTCAGCACATTCGTCACAGAAGTTAAGACGATCACAAAAATCTATTTGGTCGGCTTTTGTATGGACGATAAGGAAGTCTAACACAACTGTGTGACTCATTGCTAAAAACAAAAAACAAAAAATACAGTGACTTTGAGTCCCACACATATTTATTGGGGTAAATTCGGAAAAGATTTGTGTTTGAATCATGGGGGGAAAGTAAGTCGCATGGCAGTAGACATTGACATGGTCCCAGAAAACGTTGGCAACAATTTGTGGATGTAAACAAATAGTAACCTTTACAAGATTTGGTAAACGCGATTCAACTCTGAATTGAAGACAGAAATGCCCCCATAGCCTACGTCACTCACACAAACTTCAATAAAATGAATAAGAATCTCATTTTTTGAGTAAATACAAGAAAACAGTAGAGGACAGAGCATTTGTTCCTTGTATAGAAATCCATTAAGAGCAAGTTGAAAATATTTACTTCAGAGAAATTACGCCACATCTTGACCTGATTGGCAAGAAAAGGGGTAAAACACCTCAAAATTGTTAATCAATAAAGGCCTAGGGCCCCCTTTTGTTGTTTAGTGTGAAAATAGTATGTGAAGTTATATACTCGGTAATATTGTGTAAGTAATTTCACAGATAAGGCGCATCCAGAGAATCAGTCACACCCCTGGGCAAACTTTGAATAAAAAACTGTGACTTATTGTCTGAAAACATGTCTTTACAATATATTCTATGAAACCACATTTACCTTAACAAACTACTGAGTTCTGATTAATATTGCATTATTAGAATATGGATTAAGCAGCGGGCAGCACGGCGGCGCAGTGGTTAGCGCGTGTGAGGCACTTTTCTGAGGTCATGAGATCAAACCTCCTGTGTGGAGTTTGCATGTTATCCCCGTGCTTGCGTGGGTTTCCCCCGGGCACTCTGGTTTCCTCCCACATTCCAAAAACATGCATGTCAGGTTAATTGGCCGGTCCAAATTGTCTCTAGGTGTGAATGAGCGAATAAGATGTCTGTCCCTGTGTGCCGTGCGATGGGCTGGCAACCGGGTCAGGGTGTCCCCTCCCCACTGCCCGAAGATACCTGGGATGGGCTCCAGGACCCCGCGACCCTACTGACCCTAAGCGGTGCAGATAATAGATGGATGGATGGATGGATTAAGCAGCAAAACACACCTTTTTGCCTCCACTTGACGGACATTTTGTAACTAACTGTCGAGTGAAAATGATGCCACAGTTGTTCCAGGCTGTTAAAGACCACAAACCAATATGCCGTGATTGGTCGTAGCCTCTGCAACTGTGTCATCATTTTCAATGTCTGTTGAAAAATGAGGTTTATCAAGACAACTTGATTTTAATTGCGAACTAATATCTTTCACATAATTAGCTCACAATAGTTAGATTAGTGGAACTGCATTCGACTTACCAAAGTAAATTTAAACCGTTAAAAATGTATCACTAGTCACCCCTCTTTTTTTAACACTTGGCTTAGAATAGCATACAGACTGGCAATTTGTGCAGGGACAACATTTGTTATCCTCCAAATTGGGCTTATAGTGCCAATAGGGTAATGGTGAAAAAATGCACACTTTTCTATAAAGAGAAAAACACTTGTGGCTCTATGACTACAAGTTATTATTTCTACAGGTAAAAGTGAATTGATTTTAGCAATACAAATTAATGCATTGGATCATTGTTTGTACAATTTTAGTTTTTGAACTACAAATGGTTACCAAGTATTACTTCTATGGATACGGATATTTTTAAAGTTTTATAAATACAGTTTTAGACTACAAATACAAACTTTTCACAGGTTTCAGCACCAAATTGACCTCCATAAAAAGTATCCATTGTTAATCAGCAAGTATGAACTATCCTTCTGGTCTGTCTCCTTCAGTTAGAAATTTTCACATTTCTCAGACATTGAAGCCAGTTACGTGTATTTAGTTGTACTTGTGCAATGACAACAAATTTCATCCAAAGCTGGACTAATTTTAAGCCCCAAAAGTATTGTGGATCATGTTCTTAAAAACAATAACCTATGTGAAGAATATTTTGTGCCACAGCCAATTCATAAAGTGTCTAAAAAGTCAATTCGAGATGGAACATTACATACAAGAGATATTGATGAAGCTTTTAAAATCGTGGGGCTATTAAAACAACTTTGCTCTGCTTGCCTTTTCGGTTAAGTGTCTGTCCAAGCAGCCAATCGTTTGGAAAGCATAACAGAAACTGCTGGGTTTAGGATCAGAATTTCTGGGTGGGCAATATACAATTTTAATTTGTTGTAGTATCTTACCAAAGTAGTCAGCTTTTGGTTGAGTATTCATCTCCGTTTCCAGCCTATTGGTGAGTGTCTCTAGTTTCACGTCAGCAGCCGATGGGCCCAGTTCCGGTGGTTGTTGCAGAGGCTGAAAAGATAATGCTTCAGCACCAATAGCCTTCCCAAAGCTTGGTATCGGAGTCTGATCTTGACTCTGGCTGAAGCTTTGGGAGACATTGGTGGGGTTGATTGTGGTGGAGGTGACCTGGATTTTTGTTTGAGGCACATCATAGGACATTTGGGACAAAGCCACGGTGGGGCCATTCCGAATGGGAGATGTTTTGAAAGTTGGAGAAGACGGTGCATAGTGAGCTGCAGACTGTGACGAAGGAAGGTGGAAATTGGCTCCCCCTGTGAAGGCACTTAAAGGCAGCGAAGGAATAAGGTCTGTTTTTTCTTTGTGAAAAGCAGAGGCTGTTGGACTCGAAGATGCCGAAGAACGCTGCGCCGGGGATACATTGCCACTCTCGGACAAAGTTTGGGGGTTGCGACTCTCTCTAGGAGAGATCCATGAGGCTGGATGGCGTGGGTGCACGGGCACATTCTGAAAAGTGTTTCCTGGGCTGGGGCCAGCAGGGGCGACGTTCTGGTACAAATGTTTGTCTGAGCGCTCCTTATTATCGTAATTGTTTCCGTAGCCGTATGCCATGCCGACTGGAGGCTCGGGCTGAATGGCTGAATGGTTCTTCTGGCTGTCAAACTGCAATGATGATGATAAAGGACCTGAAAGTATTGGAGGTTTTCCAGTAGCCTCACCTGCCTGCCTGGAACTGTTGATAGGCGGTCTGTCTTTGGTGTAATGCGCATTGTTATGGCCACCATTCATTCTTAAAGCCTGGTGGTTTTTTGCCATCTCCTCTTGCTGTTTCTGCATATGTATTTTAGTCATTTTCGAAGCAAACACTCTTCTCGTCTCCTCAAAATCGGGATTATTACCTGCATCTCTTCTGGTCCTGAATAAACCATCTCTGGATGCTTCATACATGTTCAAGTCCTCTATGAACTTGCTTGCCTCCAGTCCCAAATCCTCATATTTATCCATTTTCGAGAAGGTGATGGTAATCGACTAGAAACGGGAAAAGAGGTCCAGGGGAAAAAGTTAGACGTCCAGGTGAAGCGTTAGCTCACAGTCCGTCAGGTCGCAGAACTGCCAGTGACACTTATCCAAACTTTTTTTCCGTTATATCCAACCTTCTTATTCAAAGGTTGCGGTTCTGCTTCTTCCTTAGAGCGTGACGGCGCGTGACAACTTAGTCACGAAGGAACCGCCGCCTGTCTGCTTTTCGAATGGTCGATCCCGGTTCTGATAGTCGGTGGACACTGCCCCCCCCTTCCTTTCGACTCCCTCCTCTTTCCTCTCTCCGTCCACTCACCTCGCACACTCTCCTTCAAAACTATTCACGCCCTGTCAACAAAAGACAAAAGTCCACCAAAGTACTTTAGCGGCCGTTAAGTGGCCACCAAGTCGTTTGTATGGCCGTAGAAGATTAGAGCGGGTTCGGCTAGCAGCCGTACGTGTCAGGCCGAGTTTTCCAGTGGACCGTTGCAAGTGAAAAGCAACAGCAGATTGTTTTTTAAAGGCACAGTGCTGCTTTCTAAATGGGACCGCAACTGCTGCAAAACTTGTGCGGTTGCAGTAAATATAAACCAGACGGGTGGAATTCGACTTCAACTTCAGCTTTCTGTTTATCTTTTGACTTTATTACACTTACTCGGTCTATAATTATTTGATTGATCATTGCATTGCAAGCAAGAAACATGGGCGTATTCAGCCCATTTCGGGGAGTGCTCAAGCACACCTCAAAATTATAGTATTTTTAAAACTCTCTTTTTCATAACAAAGGACAAGATAGGCTTAAATATTATAAAAAAAAACGCTAGATTTAAAAAAGGTTAACTCTATCTGATTCCTAGCACCACTCTTACTCTTCTTACCATGACTTTGTTATAATCAACCTGGGTCAATTTTGGGTTCAATGCCTTGGTGTGCTGGGTGCCCACTGTCTAATGCAAATTGCATTAGATTCAATTTCGCTAAAATGAGGACTAAAATAGCATACGTGTCAACCTCCACGGCTCCATGCCCTTACAAACTGTCGTATATTCCCTTACAAAATACAAAATAACCTTACACCATTTTTTAAAAACGTGTTTATTGGTTCTAGATATGTCTGGACGGATCGCTTCTCGGCTTATTGGCCAAAATTGCTCTGTGTACTAGCCATGATCTTTGATATTTGCAATCCGGAGATGGAATAGGAGCTTGCTCTGTCCACTCCACGCATCGGCCCGGTATTGCAGTACCTCCGGGAACGGTGCATTCGCAATGATATGCAAATATAATTAAGTAGAATTTTCTTATTCAATTATTAATTCATTTTCTGCATTAAATTATTGTTGGCTCTCTTAAATGAGTTAAGCCGAAAAATCCGGTTCTCTAAAAATACTAGACTTTCTTTCACTACACAACTACCACGGAATGATGCATGATGGGAAATCACCAGGCGACAGACGCATGCACGCAGTAGCATCAAACCGCTTGCTTCGTTTGCAACGGGAAAAAAAACGACACCGAGATAGAGGCTACCGCGGCGAACTCGTTTGACTTGATTGATTTGCCTTTTCGTGATAGTCAGTGTTTCCGTACAGATTTTAAAAATAATAAACTTACTTTTTACAGCAAAAACGTACAGGTTGACAGGTACGTATTCAGCCCATTTTGGGGTCTGCTCAAGCACCCCTCAAAATTATAGTATTTTTAAAACTCTCTTTTTCATAATCAAGGATGAGATAGGCTTAAATATTGTAAAAAACAAAACACTATATTTAAAAAAAAAGGTTAACTCCATCTGATTCCTAGCACCGCTTTTACTTTTCTTACTATGACTTTGTTATAATCAACCTGGGTCAATTTGGGGTTCAAAGCTTTGGTGTGCTGGGCGCACAGTGTCTAATGCAACTTGCATTAGATTCAATGTCGCTAAAATGAGGACTAATATAGCAAAGTCATAGTATTGGGTGGTAAAAGTTGTTCAAAATAACCACTGTATAACATACTCTCACCGTAATACAGCACAGCCTCCACAGACTCTGCCGATATACCACAAGTGACATTAGGCAAGCGACAGAGAAGCGGGGAGGGGGGAGAGAGCAGTGCTAAGAATCAAATGGACTGAACCATTTCAAGGCAGTGGGGCATTTCAACGCTTTTTTTTTTACCTTTTCTCTAGCGCTTTTCATAGTATTTAAAGGGACAGTGAGTAATATTTAGTGCCTCTTAGTGGTACACAGAAACTTTTATTTGGTAAAAAAAAATCTTTGATCTGAATTACCGTTCATGAATCCCTTCCTGTGGTGTGTCTTGGGCAAGAGCAGCCTGGCGCTGCCCATCCCTCTCCAGGCTGATTTTTTTGGGAAGGGGTTTGCTCTCCCATATGAATACCAGGCAATGACATAGATGAACTATCATGCCAATGTTAATTTTTATTAAAGAAAAAAATCATAGGTAAAGAAATTTGTATTTATTTTACATAGTGGAATCCATACCTAAGGTTAGTCTGTCGTCTTGCTGCAGCACGGTTTTTTGTTCACATTAGATAACAGTGCCATCTAGAGGTCAAATGTTACACACTGGGGCTTTAAGCCTATCTTGCCATTTAGTAAGGAATACACAGTTGTAAAAATGCTATATTTTTTGGGAGTGCTTGAGCACCTCCCAAAACGGGCTGGTTATGCTCATGTGTTAAGGTTTAATCATACAGAAACCTTTGCTTAATTACAATAGAATTGTCTTAATTGTCAATTATATCAACGTGGTGAAACAGTGTGCACACGTGACTAGACTTGGCACTCCTGGTTAAACACATGATAAAGGCTTAATAGAGAAAAACAAGATAAAACACTGTCAAAAAATATTCACAATGTTGTGCTTAGTGACTGGCTTAGGTTATATTAATAGTGCAATGAAAAATTGTGCATTGTAACAATAGTTCAATGAAAGTAAGATAGATAGATAGATAGATAGATAGATAGATAGATAGATAGATAGATAGATAGATAGATAGATAGATACTTTATTCATCTCCGAAGGGAAATTCACATTTCCAGCAGCTTCCCTGAGCTGAGAACAGTACAATAATAAAGCAAAAAGAATACAATATACAAATACCCAGTGTGACGTGCAAATGCCCACTGTAGCGTGTTATATAGAATATCTAAATAGTGCTACACAGAATACATATTGCAATACAATTCAGTAATATGCAATGTAGGTGGTGTGGTTTAATGTTGGCTTTTACTCTGCCGGGTAGAGTTAAAGAGCCTCATGGCATGAGGAAAAAAAGATCTCTTCAGTCTAATGCAACATTTGTAGCAACAAAAGTTCCAAGATACTTATCTTGGAAGATATATATTTTCAGTTTTGTGCGCTTGTTATGGGTGGTGTCGGCCCTGGGGAAGAAACTGTTTCTAAGCCTGTTCATCCTTGTTCTGAGGAGCCTGTGGCGTCTACCAGAAAGCAACAGGTCGAAGAGGTGATGGTTGGGTGAGAAGGCTTAAAACACTCTCATATTCAATAGCTAATGATTGATGTTGACCTCAATCACCTTGTCTTCTTGTCCCTGAGAGAGAAGGATGACGGTTTGTGCATTTTGAGCCATTGTAGCGGAACTTGGACCTGATGTTTGCCATCATCTAGACTCTAAAGCAGAGGTGGGGAACAAGTTTGAGACAAAGAGCCGAAATTTTTAACTGTGATAGTCAAAGAGCCACACCACGCACTGACCTGCCATGACAGACACACACAGACACACACAATTAAAAACATATTATTTCCAATAACACACTCCTCTCCTTTTAATACAACAAGTAGCGTTCTTGTGTTGATTTCATGGAAAGTGTCCACCCTCAATACCCAAAAACCTAAACATGAAACAAGGCAAAGAGCCACAGTATATAGAAAATATGATGAGGCAAAGAGCCGCATTCTTATTGGCCAAGAGCCGCATGCGGCTCTTAGTCACATGTTCGCCACCCCTGCTTTAGAGGCTGCTGCATTGGTCAAAATTTTGGAACAGGAGGCTGTCAGTAGACCTAAGATTTATGGCCCGAGCCCGAACCCGAACCCGAACCCGAGGCAATTTCGGGCCGGGTCGGGCCTGAAATGTCAGTCATACGGTCGGGTCGGGTTCGGTCCTGCTTTTTTTTTTCTTTTTTTCTTTTTTTAAATTAATTAATAATTATAAATATATGTCCATTAAAAATATATACTTAAACTATGTATGGATACTTTGTGATTGCGGAAATCATAGCGTACAGTGACGTTGGTGACTTTTCCATCCGCATTAACAAACGCATTTTGTAAAATACGATCGCGCTTTATTGTTTAAATAAACGCGTTATATAGACTAGGATCTCCCAATTGTTATAATTAGCTCGCTTTATTGTTTTAATAAGCGTTTTATATAGAATACGATCGCTTTTGTCGGAAGCGTACATTGACGTTGGTGACATTTTCATCCGCGTTAAAAAACGCAATTTGCAGAATAAAATCACGCTTTATTGTTTAAATAAACGCGTTATATAGACTAGGATCTCCCAATTATTATAATTAGCTCGCTTTATTGTTTTAATAAGCGTTTTATATAGAATACGATCAGGGGGGGGGGGGGGGATTTGCATAGGAGTCGGAAAAGGGCACAACACGTCAACACCCCCTCAATGAAAGTGCTGCGCTACAATCTTAAGGACGTACTACTACTGCTGCTGTGGATTATGGCCCAATGATCAAGTCGTCAAAATGACGGACGCCCTTAAATGTTTTCGCTACCTCAAAAAAAAAAAAACGTCAATGACAGATTGTCGCTTAATGTAACATCTGCAGTGCAGACACAGAAATATAAAAGATGAAAATGTTTATACAGTTTTATTTAACTTAGGCCTAGATGTTGTAACAAAAGGCAGAGTTTAATTTGTTATCATAAATCACCCCTCCTTATAAATAAAATATGTAATTTCGGGCCCCTTTCGGGCCGGGCCAGCAAATCCAGTTAATTAGTCGGGCTCGGTCCGGGTCGGGTTTAATACCCCTCGGGCCTGCGTCGGGCTCGGGTGCTTTTTTTTGGCCCGATCTTACCTCTAGCTGTCAGCTGGATTCTGTTGTCACCGATATTTTATGTTGAGGATGTCTGTGTATTGTCAGTTGATGCCCTTGCAACACCTATTGTAGCCTGGTCATCCTGAATGGGGTTTACAGTATCTCATCCCTTTCTCAGGGTTTCAATTCCTCATGCTGAGGTTTTTGAGTTTTTCCTTGCATTCATGTAGGTTTGAGATCAGGGGATGATATAATAATAGTCTGAATAGCCCTGGTGTGACAGCTTACTGAATTACAAGTTAGCCCTTGCCTGATCAAAAGCTTTGTTTTTCAAGATTATTGCTGTACATAAAAATCATTGAATTTTTTGTTCGCCACAATGGCAACACTTACATGACAGAAACATAACCCTAATAGTTCTACCTACTCTGCCAATGACTTTGTGGAATTTTTAATAAAAGGATTTAGCTGATCCAGAGAGAAATTTTAAATGCACATTCTGCAACCTCATCCTACCTTAAAGATTCTGAAGTTTAACCGGCAGTCCAGTTTTAGTGATTGATAGTCTTACACAAATGATCAGAAGGGCAAAACGAACTACTTGCTTGCTTGAGTAGCAGTTTCCAGTTTCACAGATCTGTTTGGGATCTTAGAAGGTGTTGTTGTCGTCATGCACTTACTGGAAAGATTTTTACACTTTAGCTATGTTTTTCTTATTGATTTTCATTTTGTTTTGTGTTACCAATGCAAAATATACCACCCTGGTCATGCTGGAAGGGGGATTACCACTTGTGGGGCCCCTTCTCATGGTGTCTTATTTTCCTCATGTTGAGGCTTGAGTTTTTTCTTGCCCACATGTTGGTTTAAGATCAGGAGATGGTGTATTGTAACATGTGCAGTCCTTTGAGACATTTTGTGATCAAGGTCTTCACAAAGAAATGTGACTTGACTTGACCCTTTCAGAGTGCACTGCTGCGGTATCAAAAGCCGACAATGTGCTCCAGACTGGGAAGTGAGCAGCCAATGATCTTCTGGGATGTGTTGATAACTGTCTGTAATTCTATCCTGTCCGCTGCCGTGCTGCCAGCATAACATAATTCAGGAAAGCAACAACTTCATAACATTGATTTTTTTAGGCAGTCTACACCAATAAAAACTTTGTTTTTTTTAACTTCTTGAATGAAATAAAAAGGCAACTTGTTAACAGTACTCTTTTTCAATCTGTGCGAGTGATGTTAAATCGGGGGAGGCTTCAACCTTTTCTCCAATAATTAACCTGGTAATAACATAGTAACAAAAATAATTTGTTATTTTAGGAATGCATATCAAACTGGGTGCCCTTTGCGCTAATCAGTAGCAAAAAGTAGCTGGTCTTGAAAAAGGTTGGAGACCCTGAGTGTAGATCTTAGATCTTCACACATTTACTTTAGTAAAAGCATTAAGTATTGCATTCTAAAACTACTCTTTAAGGGTTTTTTTTTTCTTGTAAACTCACTCAAGTAGGAGTAAACGTGAACCATTCTTAACAACCTTGGTTCCTTGCTAGGTGAAAATTGTGACTTTGTGGTTTTGCAATTTGTTTGATGAAAAAAAATGAATGTTGTTGGTGTTTCCTAGATTTTTTTAAAGCTACCTTCAACATCCTGGCTCCGAGGGACAAATTCAGGACTACAGAATAGGAACTATGTCGATTTTGGCTACCTCTTAAACTTCTATTTGAGGGAGTGTAGAAGAGGTGTATTTAAAAAATGGTTCAAATAAAATAAGTGAGTAATGTTTTAAGAAGCTGGAATCTGGTCATAACTATACGTTTCCTAGAAGTTACTTACAAATGATCTTCTTTCATCATCTGACAGCAAAACAACGCCACATTCATCATGCATGGGTGGGTTTGAGGTCTGCTATTTTCAGGCCACTCTGTTTTGGTTGGTTGACGTCACACATTCCGACCCATAAGCCCCCTCCACAAATTCCACATTGCACTGTTTGAACCTCATCGGTACAGTATATGGGTGAGTTTCTGCTTGGAACAACATTTCATGTCCGCATCTTTCTCTTACTCTGATTTTTCTCTAAAATCTGTAAAACGTTTATACAAAATACTTTCATTATTCACTCTAAGGGAGTGATAATGACAATATTGTATATTAATATTATAAAAAATATTAACTTCACATAGTATCGATGTATAAGTTTGAGAATAAAACCTTTGGTAAAATGTTTTTTAGGGAATGGAAGGGTGGAAAACAACTTAGAGGCACCGTTTAAGAAAACAAGCTGTAATTATAATTGTATGCATCCCTGAGCTTGACCACTATGTATTTCTTAGTGTTAAACATGTGTTATAATAAAATCATAAAACCTAGGATATGTTTTCCCAAATCATGACACAAAAATGTTGCAGTAAAAAAAAAAAAATCACCCACGAAGTATAAGCCGCCATAGTGAGCTTTAAATCCCATCTGATGTGACGAGTCGCCTGACTCGAGTATAATTAAAATGTTTTTAGGGCACCGTATACATACAGGTTTGAGAGGGTCAGGGTGGGGGGGATACAATCATAGCTCTGCACCAAGAAATGCTCCTTCAACTGCTTTGTGCTCACCACTGCATTTGTGGTATGTGATGTCAATAGTAAGCAGTTCAAATGCAAATACCGTAGTCATTCAGCACTTCACAATATCACATTTGAAAACAGTGTAAGGTTACCATATGTTTACTTCAACGACAACCTTACGTAATATAATTTTAAGGAGGTTTCCTCTTGGAACTGTTGCATTTGAAGCGTGCCACACTCTTTTATCCACGGGAAGTCTTTTGTATCTCATCATGGGCAATTCCTGCTGTACATATTAAGTATAAAGTAGAACTATTACCAGATGAGTCACAGTGGTTATAATAAGTGGTTGTAGTCGTCATGGCAACCGCAGAGCTGACATTAAAAACTTGCAAAAATGAAACCAGGGCTGTCTGACATAATCCACTGTTGAAGGAAATGTTTTAAATGGCCCCGTTTTAATGAATGGATACATATTTAGATTTGTAGTGACCTCATATCAAGTAGCAATTCCTGTTGAGGATTAAAATTACCTTTCCGTATTTTTCAGACAAAACTACTCCATCAACTTTTCTCCCCTGTCCTTCTACAACGCCACAGTGGAAAGCATTCTGGAATATGGTATCACCAAATGGTATGCTGGGAGCACAGAAGTGGTCAGGAAAACACCCAGAAAGTAATCAACACAGCTGAAAAGATCATCGGCCGCTCTCTACCCAGTCTAGAAGAGGTTGCCGGCTTGCGATACCGAAGCAGAGTCATTGACATTATATAACACAAATTCCACCGTCTCTTTGACCTATTGCCCTCTGGTAGGCGCTAGAGGTCCCTCAAAACATGGAGAAACAGGCTCAGAGACACCTCCTTCAAATGGCCAACCCCATATGAAATGCACAAAACTGTGAAAACATATCTTGTAACTATTTTGGGTTTATTTATTTTTGTGGTTTCCAAATAAATATATGCTATTGCACAAAACTGCAAAAAAACTTAAATTTTTATAAATCTTGTGAGTTCTATTTTAATTGCGGCAGCTAAATTATATTACACTTATAATTCATTGCACTATTGTTACAATGCACTAATCTTTTTCATTGAATTATTATTATAACTTAGTCCAGTTTTTCTAAGCGCGGCTGTAAATACTATTCTTTTGGCCTGTTCATACGTATTGTCTTTTATTTTTTTTCTATTCGGTCTTTATATTAAATCTTTTAACCTGGGGATCCATGTCTGATCTCGCTACACGTAAGGTTTACAACGTTGGTATCAATGACAATAAAAACAATTCTAATTCTAAATTTTGGTATCTAAAGGTATTTAGAAATCTAAAAAATGATTCAGTTTGAAATCATGAAGTTCAACTCCCAGTGGCAACACCCTATATTTAGCACTCTCACCTCCTGCTGTGACAGCACTTAACAAGCAGAACGCAAAGCAGTAACAAAAAGAATACAACAGCTCATTGCCGCTTTGCTCCCCCCCCCAAATTCCCACTGTCTTTTCCTGTTATTCCCGACTGCTCAACGGCATTTCCTGTCACCTGACACATTGCAGGAATATTAGAAAAAAGTTCATGTGATCAGCGGAAAAATGTTCAGTTTAGCTGCTGTCTGGGCGCTTGATTTGGCAGTGACTCCCCAAAAAAACACCACCTAATTCCGCAGAACATGCTGAAATGTCATTATTTAAAAACTGGAGCAGAGACTCACTGATTGTAAAAATAGAAACATTTCCTCATCTTTCTGTTACATTCTTGACATACTAAGGCAGGGTTCGGGAACCTTTTTTATCCAAAGAGCCATTCGAGCAAAAGCGTTTCTTTATTTTGAGAGAGATCGAGCAATACCATATATTTTAAGGCAAAATTTAACAAAACTGCCAAACCCGCTCTCCAGACAAAAACAGTCTTCAATACATTTTATTTCACTGTGAAAATTTAATAATTTCATTAAATCTAAGAAATAATAATACAGCCCGTGTCTCATATCAACAAACATACAACTTTAAATTCGTCTCCCTCCCACAGTTACTTAAAAACATTGAGGCTCAATTTGACCTTCATTTTTTCCTGTAAATAATCATTTCAGAAAGAGGTGCAAGCAGTTGTTCTGTAAAAATATAAAAATAAAAAATACGGAAAATGAAGTTTCCGGCTGTACAGTATTTCCCTTCAGCGCAGTGGCGAGAGAGAGTGAAGGGTGCTGTGAGTGCAGAGATCTGCCTACCCTCATCACTCACCCAAAAAAATCCATCCCCTCCAACCGTTGACACAATCAACTACCGTTCACCCAATCAAATTGCTCTGTGACTTGGCTGGTGATTTGGGGTGGTAACAGTTTGCTCTATGGGTTTTTTATCATAAAATGTTTCTATAGTGAACATACATTATTCAATGAGCTTCTATATAAGGGATTCCTTAGCGACAGAGCCAAAACGGGGTCTGATGGTGTGATACCTTGACTGTAAACAGTAGTGGAAACTGTGCCCATTATCTACTAGACTGAACTATTCTCATTACTAGTGTTAAATTGGTTTGCCATGTGCCTAAATCTGATAAAAGCATATTAGTTTGGACAATACAGATGAAACTTGGATGAGCAAACTTCTATCTCCGAATCCATATGTCCTCATGAAAAGAGCCATATATTGCTCGCAAGCAATAGGTTCCGGACCCATGTACTAAGGTATTTCGTGAGGCTTTGTGAGTACAAATAAAGCTGTTCTTTTGGTGAATATGCCAAACGCTGCTTAACAACCACCACATAAAAAAATCTGCAACGACCAACTTAGTCAAGAGAGATTCGGGGGACGATGAGGTGAGAACACTTGGCAAATGCTAGTTGTGGTGTCATGGGACTCGAGGGGAATCTGAGCAATGATTGGAATCTTGAGTGGTATTTGGGTCCTTGTCAGGAGAGTCAAGAGGGCTTGACAAAATTGAGAGAGGTTTGTTTTTCCTGTTTTCTTTTGGAAAGAGAAAATAAGACACTGTAAGATGTCAACATTTTAAGCAAAACATTTATGTCAACAATATGTTCAGTTCCAATGGCGAATATTCGCATAGTGCCCCGTGATACATTTTTGTCACAATGTTTTATCAATAAAACAGCAAATTTTCGTTTAAAAAAATACATTATTTTGTAATGAACCATTAAAAAAGGAACACCCCTATAAAATACATTATATATTTGCATTAATACATAATAACAATCATACTTTACACATCTAATCATAATTCAAGTTTAGGGGAGGGAGAATGGGTAGTTGCATATGATTTGTTTTTGGGTGAACTTTTAATGTTTACACATACATGCACTTTAACATTTCTATCAAGTCAAACCTCGAGGTAAGTCCAATGTATTTTATTTCCCTCAAAGCTTCAATGTGTAATATTTGACCACTAGATGGCACTGTGTTGTCTGGTGCCACAGTACCACAGAGCAGATACCGAACAAAATCCGCGGTGACCTCACCGTGTAAAAGAAAAACAAATTTCTCGACTTGTAGTTTTGTATTAAAAAATAAAATAGTATGATAGTTTCAGGAAACCTGCCTAGTACTCAAAAAAATTGTACCAATAGGAATAAAAAAAAAATGTATGCACTGTCCATTTAACGTTAAATTAAAGTCATTTTCACCCAGTGCTCATTATGTCATCAAAATACATTTACATTTAAGCAAACCTTATAAAAATTGTAAATTTCCTATCGGTAACACGGTCTAGAAAAAACTACCGTAATAGTCATTTTGCTGCAAAAAGACGGAATTGTTTGGTGGAATTCGTGATTATTTTTTACTGGTGGACATTTAAATACTACTGTAGTAATAAAAAGTCTTGCAGGACAAAATAATGACTTTCAATTACTGCTCCCACAAGATTTATACTGTATCATGATAGATATGAATTACAAAGACCCCTCGCTTCTTTGCGCTTCGGTTATTGCCGGTTGACTTCATCGCAGATTTTGAATTGAAT
Organism: Urocampus carinirostris; assembly: GCF_059441175.1. Taxonomy (NCBI): domain Eukaryota; kingdom Metazoa; phylum Chordata; class Actinopteri; order Syngnathiformes; family Syngnathidae; genus Urocampus; species Urocampus carinirostris. Next base: position 28,933,395 of record NC_142350.1, read on the forward strand.
TGATTTAGTCTTAATTGTCATTTATATCAACATAGTTTGCATTGTGTTCTGTTAAGACAGCAAGGACAGATTAGGGAGGGGACTCTTGGTAGGGTGGGGGTGACTGTGTGTGCGCAACTGTGATAGTTAGTTAGTGTATGCTGTCAAACGGCAGGCAGGCGCTGCCTTGGTAAAAAAACTGTGAATCATAATGAACTGCTACCTTTTAGAGACGCATTACTTTAAAAAGAAATTCATCCATTAAATAGTACTCCGAGGAATTACGAAGAGGGCAACAAAATGTTGATCACTGGCGGGTGCTCTGTGGACGACTATCGGGTTTCAGAAGTGGCATCGGTGAAAAGGAAAGAGCGCTTGCCAACACCAGGTCTGTTAGCCATGAAATGGGTGACTTGGAGCTGAAATTCGTGGGAAACAGCTTCATTCGGTCAGTTTTGTTTTAATCATGACGAAGATCTGGTTTAATTCAAGGACACCCGATGCCAGTGTGCTGCTAGCCGGCCACCCACTCAATTGCTTTCTTACACTGAACTCAGATTACGTTTTACTTTTGTGTAATGACAAATAAACCATTCATTCAACTGCAATTATGTGCTGTGTGTTACTTTTTGTAGGTCAATAATTGCTAATTTCTTAGTCATAAACTCTGTTGGTAATGACGTCACCTCGAGGTAAATTTAACCCTTTGGGGGCTTTTATGAAGGTACGAAGCTACTTCAGTGATTTTTCGCAGATTTTTCTGTTCCCCATTAACAGCAAAAAAACAGGTGATATCTGTACTTCAAAATTAACATTCGCCCAGCACCCATGTGACTTTCCAGTGTATAACAGCCAGAAGCAGAACATCAACATCCGACCAGGAAATTGATGAGGGCAGTCCGTGGAGAAAGGATGGCTTTCTTGATGTCAACATCTCTGAGAAGAGTTTGTCCGAGTGGGCTCTCCATCACCAGTTTCTGCACCTGCTCTACATCTTTGGACACCAGCATGGGCACGGTCACCTTCCCACAAACTTTGTTGTTAATCTGCGGGTGACAATAAAGAAACAAATCAAATGCTAACACCAAATTCCTTGTTTGGCATGAAAATAAAACATTGTCCTTTGGCATGCAACTGACTCTTCCAACCTATACTTAGTGGTAGTTCGAAGAAGTGTGTGCATTGACGTAGGTTTAGAAGCCATTATACATCATAAGCGTCAGTCTGTGTGTGAAGCTGCCCTTGAATAAGTTTGTGCACGCGTTTGCTAAGAGTCCATCCAGGGACGGCGTCTCAAAGTGTGTGATTAGAGCAGTGTTCCCCAACCTTGTTTTATCCGAGGTACGCTGTTTTTCATGAAGAAAAAAATCACAATGGCCGTCGAAAATGTTTGAAAATCAATACCTGCACCAATTTCATTTATTTCATTTCTCAATGTACGTTTTCTTTTTTTAAGCTTAAAGGTACTGTACAGCATGTGGAACTTTTCTACTTGCTGACGCAGCTTCTAGCCTCTGTCAATAATAATAATAATAATATAATAATTTCCTTGTATTGTCATTCTGTGTAACAATGTACACAGAACGAAATGTCGATTGCATCTGACCCGATGCAGCCGCAGCCAAGAGAGGGCGCCGCCGACCACTTTTTAAGTCTTAGGAATGACTCGGCCGGGGCGCGAACCCGAACCTAGCTTCTCATGTTGCGCGTGCATTTCTTAGACGCGCTTGAATCAACTCTTCTTGGAGCTTGGGTTGGCTTTTGGAGTGTACTTAAAACAGGAATTGTCTTACATTTACACTTTCATGCTAACAAAAAACTGCGGTGACAAGCATTAAGTCACTCTCCAACATCCCCCCCTCTACTTTGACCTAATATGTTAAGTGTCCAGGAACAGTGTTGCTAAAAATAAGATAAAAGCAGATGGGTGCAGTGGAAAAAAATAATTAAAGGCTCTTTGAACTTAGTTGGGCATTGTTAGCACATACCTTATAGATTAAACTTTTAAGGAAAGCTCAAACAACCCACCCCAATTTTAAATTATTATGTCAAAATTGACAGTATAAAGTTTTTTTTCTTTTTGATCATTTGGTCTCTGTGGATATAATGTAGGTCAGTCATTTTGATAAATAATTTTGCTGTTATTTAGGATTTTACTATATTTTCAAATTATTTTAACGGTTCAATATTTATTACATTTTGTTTTATTAGAAAACTATTTCTAAATATAAAATGCTTAAAATGAGCAAAATAATCTGGCTGTGGAACCAAAAAACATTTTGTTTCTTTTTTGTAAAATCATTTTAAAGTTGCAAAATATTTTTACCTGGTTTTATATATTTTTTAGCAGATTCATCAAAATAATTAAGTACGTAATTATATACATTTCCTTGTATCATCTTATGAGCAGATAATTCATGTTTGTAAATAGAACAAAAATATTTATATGCTGACATCTATTCATATGGATGAATGTTACTCGACTAATCACTGGAAGAAAGCAAAAGTATTGACCAATGGGATGTTTTTTGTAAATATGAATTTTGGTAATTTCTTCGGCACACTAGTAGAAGGACACCGGATTATACAGGGTTCGTAAACCTTTTTTATAGGCAAATTCAAGCACTTTTTAAGGACTTTCAAAGCCAATTGTCCATTTTCTTCAGTTCCTAAAAAGGCAAAATCAAGTGCCATTTTAAAAAACAAGAGCCTAAACCATAGTTTCAAACACTAACTCTATCCATATCCTTATTTTGGAAACCTAAATTTGGTTTAAAACCCTAACTTGCAGCCCAAACCCTGGCTCCTAACTCTAGTTCTTCATCTAACCCTTTGCTGTCACCCTTGCCAAAACCCTGTTTAGAATCGTAACCCTAGCTCTAAACCTATTTTGGAACCCTATATTCACTTTAGAACCTGAACATGGAGCTCAAACCCTAGTTGCTGGCCCTTACCCTGTTTCAAACCGTAACCCTAGCTGTAAACCTATTCTGGAACCCTACATTCAGTTTAAAACCCCAACATGGAGCTTCAACCATAGTTCTTAACCGTGAACAGACACCTAACTTGAGCTGTAAACCCCAACTCCAATACTGTTTCAGAACTCTAAATTCATTTTAATGCCCTAAGGAGCCTAAACCTTAGTTTCTAACCCTAGCCCCAATCCCATTTTGGAGGCATAAAACAAGTTTAAAACCCTTATTTGAAGCCCAAACCCTAGCTTCTTACCGTAGCCCAACAACTTACCTAATAAACATGGCAAGAATTTTAAGCCATTAAAAGAACTTCACCCAAAATACAAGCTCGTTTCAAACCTCGAAAACACAAATTTAAAATTCAAGCATTTTAAGTACCTGTGAGAACCCTGATTTGAGGACACAAGCAGTGGATGAGGAAGCCCACAACAAAGGGACTCTTGTGAGTCAGCTCATCACCAGCCAGCACTCTGAACTACACTATTTACTGCGCGCATGAGGAGGTAAACACAAAATAAGTTGGCGTAACATAAACAGATCAAAGTAAAAAGGAAACAGCTGTGAAAAGAAAGCTTCCATTATTTTTTTTCATATTCAAGTAGAAGCACCATATTAAATTTTTGTGTGTGTATGTATGTGCCTCAGAGAAAGATTAGTCATGTGTCAAAGAGAGGCAGAAAAGTGAAGTCAATTAAAATACTGCATTTATAAGGGAAATTGTCAAAAATTGTGCAAGTTGAAACGGGAGTGTCAGCGTAGCACTTGGTGTTTGAAATCAATGTCAATTATTTTCCGGGATATCCTTTGAATATGTTAGAGCAGGGGTCGGGAACCTATGCCTAGCGAGCAATATATGGCTCTTTTTAGGAGTACATCTGACTCAGGGATAAAATTATACTAATGTAATGAGTTCCAATTCTTATAAGCACGGAGTCAAGTTTATTGCGTGCACAGCTGATGTAATGCTAACTGTGTACACTGTCCAGTCCCGTATAATAAGAGCATATTCCAACTACAGTTTAAAGTAAAGGCGTCACACCAACATGTGTGTATGTCGCTAAGAAATCCTTTTAATGGAAGTTCATTATACAATTTATGTTCACTGTTGAGACACTTGATAAAACCCACAGAAAAACAGCCAGAAACGCCACACAGAGCTATTGATTGGGAAAGCAGTAGGGATGGGCAGAACTATAGAGGGCTCCGCGCTTTGTGCTAAAAATAGTAACACGGCTTCGTGCCGCCATCTTGGAAGTCTGTCGATTACAAGCGGTGATAGCGAGAGGAGCAAATATTTACTCAGTTTGTCTATTTATTTACTCAACTAGCTTCGTTTGTGTACGGATTTTGTCCATCAACACTATGGAAAACTACGTGGAGAGTTCAGACAAGCAAGCACGCTGCGAAGTTGCATTTTATTGGAAAATTGGATCCCTACAAAATTAAAAACAAGGACTGGAAGTCTGATCCCGATTTGTTGCCGTGTGTGACTTACATCGAACTTGTTAACTATCTTATTTTCCACCCAAGTCCCTTTAGTGAACTGAAGGATTTTTAAAATTACAAAAGTATGGAAGCCTACGACAGATTTGTGTCTGGTTGGGTTCGGGATGTGTCTGTGCACACAAGCGAAGGTGATGAAAACAAGACTGTGAAAGGGAAAGTTCTACATTCTCAGAGTTTGTCTCAGCCAAGTTTACAACCATTGATCATTGTTGACAAGTCATCATCGATTCTATGTGCCCATTGCAACTGTGTTGCAGGTTTAGGGGAATGTTGTTCTCATGTTGCTTCCCTTTTGTTCTATGTTGAACAACCCGGCAAAGGCAACGCTTCTCCGAACGGCGCACCGGTGGCTAAGTTAGCTTAGCTTTCGGGGGCTTTAAATCCTCTGTTGACGCGAGTTGACTGAGGAATGGAGACTCTCTTTCCCTGAAACCGCGTTGAATTTTGCCACCAAAATAGTGTACGAATGAGAAACGGAGTTCGGTTTTTAAATGTCGTTTTCGGCGAAATACCTCACATATATGTTATCAAAGTAGTTTGGGGTCGTCGAGCTGTTGTCATGAAGTACACATGTCCCATAACCTTTTTAAAATTTATTTCTACATCATAAATAATTCAATTTACCTGTCAGAAAGCGGTCAGAACAAACACGAACACAGTCAAGCTTTGGCAAATTCGACCGGTTGATAGCTGCCAGCCACATTCGTCTTCGCCGTTCACTTTTCTCCTGAGCTTCAATCCCCTGATCGTAAACACACTTCGGAAGTCTAAAGAAGCCCTTCCCACCCTTTTCCCCTCGGCTACAACAGCCAACAATAACGCACGTATTCGGCATTACAATGTAGAATCTAACTGGTTCGCTGAACAATAACAATGAAGTGAAAAGCTTTGTGGACTTCCAAAATGGGCGCCAGCAATGCATTGTGGGTAATCTTAGGACCTCGAAGCACTCTATACACACAGCGCGCACACTGCTTCTTGCCCTCTGCACAGAAGGTAAATACATCCGTATCCTCGTTTGCAGTATTTTGAGCCATTTTTACAAAAGAAGGCTGCTTGCACCTTGTTATGAAACTATTATTTATATATATATAAAAAAAAGGTCAAAAATGGGCCTCAACAATCTTAAGTATTTGCAGGAGGGAGACAAGTTTAAAGTTGGATATTTCTTGATATGGGACACAGGCTCTGGCATTACTTTCATTTCATAAAACAACGTCACATAGTGAAATAAAATGCGCAGATTTTTTTTTCTGAAGGGCAAGTTTTGTGGTATTGCTGTTTTGTCTTAAAATCTATGGTATGACATTCTTTGGGGAAAAATCTAAATATTTTGCTATTATTGCTCTTTGGGTCAAAAGGTTCCCGTTTTGGAAGTTTTGAAGGACATGCTTCTAAAAGCAATTAACGCATGAAGAATTCAAAATGTAACATATTCTTTGTTGCAGGGATGAGTAAGTACTGATACCAAGTAACAGTCCTGTTATCAGCCTATTTGAAAGTATGGTACTCAGCTGCCTTTTAAGCTGGAACCTGGAATTAAATGAATGGTAAATTTAAAAAATTGAATAAATTAAAATTAAATACATCCATCTATCTAACGGTCTATCTACTTATCTATATAGCAAAGCCATATTACACTAGTGGGATAATTTATGTACTTTACATGGACATTAACCACTTAAGGTTGTAGGGGCACCATTTCCTGTAGTGTGTCTTAGTCAAATACAGCCTGGCGGCACTCATCCCTCTCAAAGCCAACAAATGTTTTCACCCTGTCTAAAACCGGGGACCTTTCCCGTTATAGGCTAATGTGCTAACAACTGCATTACGATTAGTATTACGTGTTAGCAATGCCCAACTGAGTTGAAAGAGCCCTAATAATCGTTTTTTTCCCCACAGCATCTATCTGCTTTTGTCCTATTTTTAGCAATGCCGTTCTGGGAAACACAACAAATTAGGTAGAAGTGGGGGAGGTTGGAGAATTTATGCTTGTCACTGCAGTTTTATTTTGTTAGTATAGCATGAAAGTGATGAAAGTAAAAAAAGCCCTATATTAAGTACAGTCTAAAAGCTAACTCAAGCCCCCAAAAAAGAAGAAAAAAGAAGAGTTGGTTCAAACGCGAACATGAGAAGCTTGACAGAGACTGCAATGATCACACAAGCCATAAGATGGCGTTAGCGAGAGAAAACGTTTCAAATGCTGTACAGTACCTTTAAGGTTAACCAACAAACATATTTAGGACTTTAATAAATTATATACTAATAAATTTAATGTTAGATAAAATGTTCAGGTGGGATTTATATATTTTTCTTTTAAAATATCAGCCATTTTTAAAGGGACAATGTATAATATTTAGTCCCTCCTAGTGGTACAAAATCTTTCTTCCTCTTAAAAAAATACATGAAATGTCACACTAATGTTAGTTTCTATCAAAAAAAACCTTGGTAGAGAAATTTGTATTTATTTTACATAGTGAAATCTCTACCTCAAGGTCCGTGCCATGTCTAGCATCTTGTTGCTCAGCTGTGCTCTTGGCACTGGTTTTTGTTCACATTACACAAAACAATGCCATCTAGTGGTCAAATATTACTCACTGGGGCTTTAAACGCTGTGTCTGTTAACATTTTCAGGGTGAAAACATTATCAGAGCCTCTGTTCAGCTGCTTGTATGGCGCGTGCACATACACTCTCAAACACACTTGAATAAACTCTTTTTAAATCTTTTGGGGGGTTTGGGTTGGCATTTCTTGGCTGGGTGATGTCCCATGCCCCTCCTTGCTGAACAATGAAGAGCTGGTGGAGTTGAAGAGAATCTGGGGGAACAAGAACTACGCAATACATCCTAGAAGAAAAGAAAACCTCGAGCATATGCTTGAAATCACCTCACCTCGACCCTCCTTTCCTCCAGCCAAAGTGCTCCATGGCCGGAACACAGATAATTTAAGTAAGATAAAAAGTGCAGTGAAAAAATATATAAAGGCAATTTGAACTAAGTTGGGCATTGTTAACACATACTTCCATCCATCCAGAATCTGCACTGCTTATCCACAGTAGGGTCGCGGGGGTGCTTGAGCCCATCCTAGCTATCTTCGAGCAGTGGGCGGGGAACACCCTGAACTGGTTGCCAGCCAGTTGCAGGGCACACAGAGACAGACAATTTACTCGCTCATTCACACCTAGGAATAATTTGAACTTGACAATTAACCTGAAAGGAAGGTTTGATCCCATGACCTCAGAACTGTGCCGCACATGCGCTAACTACTGCGCTGCCGTGCTGCCTTAACACATACTTAATAAAATTTATATTAATTTTGACTTTAGGGACCCCTCAAACTACACAATCCACCTTTAAAGAAAAAATAGAATTTTATATAAGTATAGGATTAGGTATACTCACGATTTGAGTTTCAGTCTGAAAAAATGTCGTATTGAACATTCCTGCATGGTAGGAAAGTTTAAGTACAAATAAGCTACTTAGATTTGGTATCGATTTCCTTATTTTGAAGTGACTGCAGTCATAATTGTGCCAGATACTGCCTTAGGCAACCCTTTTGTTTTACTTTGGAAAATGTTATGGACAAATATTATTCATATCTTGAATTGGTATCAAATAGTTGAGTGCGGGTTTCAGAATCAGTCTCAAAAGGGGTGTCACAGATCCCCAATAATAATAATAAGAAAAAGGAAGAGCGGCTAAATCAATTGGAAAACCATCTTTTTATGTATTGACCCATGCATCTACCGGTATTTAGTTTTAGGTAGACTTGACATGCAGAAACGTAAATACACATGCAGCCAGACATGCGCACGTAGTATCTAATCATAGGGTGGCTTAAAAATTACACACCGTGGATGTATTTGCAGACTATGACTTGATTGTAGACATTTAAAACTGGGTTGGATTAGAGGATGCATGTGCTTGTGACATCACCGATATATGTCGACAAAAGAACAAACGAGCCGATGCCAAATGTAACTTTGTTATGCATACTGAAACTGAGGCTTGGTCCACAATGCAGAGCTTAATGCTCAATTTCGATTTTTGGGGAGAAATCTGATGTTTTTGTGAGATAATTCACATTTCAAACTAATTGCCACTTGTATGTGATCTCCTCTAACTTATATGGGTCTCCTGTGTGAATGCCAAAATTGTCCCGCATGCGGAGAAGAGGACACATGACGTCACACGCAATGCGCTCATTGTTTGCGGCGGTACTCATGGATGCTAATGCCGTAGCGTGTCTAGAAATGTTAAAGTTATTGTGCAATCGGAGGCTGAACAGAGTTGTCCCACCAAATACTAATTACATCCAAAACCTCACTTTCCCTCCATTGAAGGATTTTTGTGTTTTCCTACGCCATGGTTGTTCATTTCTACGCTTCCTCTTGCCTCTTAATGAGGTGCAGGTCGCATTAATGCGCTTTGGCCTTTCACACAGAAGTTGCAATCCAAAACATTAGATATGAATCGGGTTTAGGACTATAAATGAATGTGGCCTTGGTCTGATGTGGAAAGAAATTGGATTTGTCGCGTTCAGACGGACTTCAACAGATCAGATACAGGTCCGTTAGTGCAAAAAAAAAACTGATTTCCCTGCTGTGTGAACCTTGCCTATAAGATTTCGATGCCAGGAGCAAAAAAAAATTGAACAAAAAAACAATAATCATAATAATCTTTCCCAAGAGACTTTTTGTTATTTAGGGCTAAAAAAAATAAATCTGACTTGAATGTGACCCAAAATATTACCAAGACATGCCCTACTAAAGATTGTACGAGGGTGTGTGAGTGTAATCCTACCCGCACAGAAACATCTACAAATTCCGGGGTCTCCAGGTAGTCAGGATCCACCGTGGGCCAAGGCTGTGACAGGACGTCTCCCCCATGCCGGAGAATGTCGCTGATGGGATTGTTCACCTTGCAAAGACCTAAATAACGAAATTGTGACAACACCAACTAATGAACCTCTCTTTATTAAATTTCATTTATTTTCCCAGGAACAGTTCCAAGGGAACAAAATGTAATATTTTTTTCAACATGTGTCTTCCATCTGATGTCTCAAGTTGTGTGTACAAATGCTGTCTATGCGTCTTGTGCACAATGATAGGAAGTTGTCCTTGAGAGGGAAAGGAAAGCTGCACCATGAGGAAGAAAAAATGGTCTTCCTTCCTTCAGCTTGTTTTCTACATTGGGCTAGAAGATCACAGAATGGCTTACATAAGGAGTTGTTTAGGTGAACGCTACCATTTTGTATACGGTTATTTATTTTTTGGCGTCAAAGAAGCTAGGGGCTAACTTTTGTTTAGGCTCTAACAGAAAACCTTAGAACATCCGAAAAACACAAAACAAATTAAAAATCCCCCTAAAATGTTTTAATGATTACAACAGCATAATACAATTATAGGCTATCATAATTGTTAAGTATTAAGTTGTATTTAATTATGTATTCAATTATTAAATCCAATTATGCTAAAAGGTCCAGATGTTACACTTGTGCATGTTGACTGATTACCAAACTTTTCTGGGTTTGACAAAAAAAGACGAGCTCGTAACGTTGGAGAAATGCTCCATTCACCTTTATTCCCTCATTGGATACTATTCAACTAAAAATCACCAGTAACTCAATGACTCAAAGATTTGGTCGGGCCATAAATGTATTCACACAAACCTGCCCACAGTTCAGAGGCAAGGTGAGGCGCCATAGGTGCTGCCATGATAATCAGCGTGGCAAGCGCCTCCTCGAACTCCACGCTATGCTGGACCACCCTTACAGATGCACTCTGTACACAAACACATAATGAGAGAAGTTGATGCACATTGAAGTCAGAAGATGCAGCACAGAGCCACTCACACTCAATGTGTTGGTAAGTCCCATGAGGCGAGAAATGGCCGCGTTGAACAAAAAGCTTTCGATGAAGTGTGACGTGACCTAGAATGAAAAATAACACCCATGAAATTGAAATAATAATAAAAAAAAGAACAGTTGGTTAGTAAAACCTTTTTGCTCTGTGGTGTTTTGTTCCAGATTTAAATTAGTGCTTTTAAAAGTCATTAACTTAAATGGAGATTAGTGCAGCCTCTGAAGGGAAAATAAATGTCCCAAAGACGCGCATCCAGCCTGTTATCGCATGCTAAAGACTATCCACTCTAAGGAGGTCAATGTTCACCAGCTTTTACCCATGGGATGTATAACTTGGGAATGGGTCTTAGAGAGGAATTGGCTGATCACCAAGACTTTTTCTGAGGCGTGACTCAAAGCACAGCCTTAGCAGCTTAAGCCTAACAGGCCTGATGTCCCATAAAAGCAGCAGCCTTGAGGTCGGGGAGGCGGGGGAAGGGGGAGAACTCTAACCTGGCAGAAATCGACATCTATTCATAAAGTGTGGGAGTAACTGAGTAGGCTTTAAATCAATGTTAAATCCAGTCTTCCCCGATTCCCTGGACTCTGGTGGTTTTGGTTTAGAACAGAAGACAATACAGCATTAGCGTGTTATGATTGGGATTATAATCTTGTTACCGTGGGTTAGAGTAACCCTTGTTAAAAAGGGAGTTTTAAAAAGAGATTTAGAAATAAAAAAGTAATAATTTGACATTTAAATCAAACATTAAAATTTTATAGGAAACACATTGTAGTTAATATTTGATCATAGAATGAAGTTATCAGATGAAATAATTATTTTAGCTTGCAAACAATGATTTGTTGCTGTTTCAATGTAGTTTAGTAAAAAAAAAAGATAGCATAGACATCTTATCAAGTGCCGTTTGTACGTATTTTATCATTGCAGGACTATCAATATCAGTTGTTAGCAAGACATTGCTTAAAAAAAAATTCTTCGCTCTAGACGAGTTTTGGTCATTTTTTTTCCTCTGTGGGAAAATCTCTGTGGTCCAAGTGGCAAACTACCTATACCAGGAATCCAGCAAGGATCTGATTCATCATAGAGCTGCATATCAAGGTGGCGGTAAGAATTGGATTATTCTTTTAATCTTGTATATAGGCTCATTAACTTTGAGAAGCCAACGTGTGCTAATAACACTACCCATGGATTTGTGATTCCCTGAATTGGAGAAAATCGAAAATGAGTTCTCTTTGACTTTTTTGCTGAACATCAATGTCATTCATTTGGATTTTCATTGAAACCTTAAGTGTAATATTGTGCACCTTAAATATCTGACCCCCACACCCCCAAAAAATAACCTGATTTAGTTTGATTTTCTAAAATCCTCTTGGTGCGCATAAACATTCCTTCTGCAACTAATAGATTAATCAACTAAAACAGACTGGATGATCATTACTTAAACTGAAATAGAAATATAACAGATTAGTAAACTAAGATTAATTAAATTTATTAATTTGACAGCTTTTGTTCAAATAAATGTATTATGACTTGGGTGTTTCTTTCATTAATTATACCACTCATCAAACCTAAAACTACTCCATTAGCTTTTCTTCTCTTTGCCTAACACATTGGGTCAGGGGTCGGGAACTTATGGCTCTTTTCATGAGTACATATGGCTCATAGATAAAAAAAACTTGCACAATTATTTGATGTATTATTACATGCTGAGCCAATTGTCACATGTGTGTATCCTGAGCAGTACTTAATGCATTATGGGTTTGGTCCAGTATGTTTAGCACACAATTGTCACTAAGGTTTAGTCAAGGTCACCCCTTTTGTCTGTAAATCACGAAATAAACCTTTATATAGAAGCATTTTAAACAATCCATGTTAATTGTTAAGACACTTTATGATAAAAAAACACAGAGCAAACTTTAAACACCCAATAACTCTACCAAAGAACCTAGAGCAATTTGATTATGTGAGCTGTAGAGATGGGCGGAGCTATACACAGGATGCCGCAATCCTCCGGGCCGAGCGCTGTCTGGACTGAAGGTAAATACGGTATTTCGGTATCCTTGTTTGCAGTATTTTCCGACATTTAAACAAAAATTATTTATGACAAAAATGACATTCAAAACTCTTAACTGCAGGAGGGAGACAAATTTTAGGTGCTATATTTATATTGATATGGGACACAGGGTCTGGCATTATTATTTCATAATTTTATCAAATCATCAAAAATCACACAGTGAAACAAAATGTTCTGAAGAACTAGCTTTTGTCTAGAAGGCGGGTTTGGCCGTTTTGTCCAAAAAGGTTCCCGACCCCTGCCATAGGTGCTAAATTAGCGTGGTGCACTCAAAATCAAAACATTCGAGGTGAGAGAAGCACTAAGTGAATCAAGCACCAGTAGGGTGCTCATGAAAGCTGATGCCTTGAAATCAGGCAAGCTACTGGCCCCTACTGGTGAGAACCATTACTACCTCCTGTATTGCGTAGTTCTTGTTCCGCCAGATTCTCTTCAACTCCACCAGCTCTTCATTGTTAAGCAAGGAGGGGCATGGGACATCACCCAGTTGCCGAGCGCTTCGCAGCTTGGTCACGAGCTGCCAGAGTCTCGACTGCCAGCGCAAGACCCCAGGAAGAGCGTCCTCTAGGGAGGAAGGGGGTTGTCTCGAGTCAGGGTTACATCCATTAGGTTAGAAACAAACGCAAACACCCACCGGCTCTTCATCTCACTTTTAAGATTCCATAGGATATCTTGTTCAGGTGGGGCTGCATAAAGGATGTAAAGTCGCACTGTGTCCAAACCGTACTGTTGCACAACCTCTTGGGGGTCCAGCCCGTTGTGTTTCGATTTGCTCATTTTCTCCCAAGTCAACTCCACGCTCCCACCTCCAAGCACCACTGGTTCTTTTCCTAACAGAGGTAGGAAGTAGAAAAGGTCAGTCACAACGCGGGTGTTTCTGAGCTGTTATTAGCTTTCAAGCCATAGGAGAAAAAAAAATAAATATATATATATATTATATATATATTGAGAGAGCCATACCATATTTTTTAAGGCAAATTCATCAAAACTGCCAAACCTGCTCTCCAGACTAAAAGTAATCCTTCAGCATATTTTATTGCATTTTGTAACATTTGATGACTTGATAAAATCTATAACATAACAAGAATGGCAGCGCCAATGTCCAATATTAATAATTCACTTAAAATGCGACTCCCTCCCGCAGTAACCCAAGTATTGAGGCTCATTTTGTCATTTTTGTCCTACATAATGGTTTCAAAGCGATGTGCAAGCAAAGTGATTTTGTAAAAAGGTCACAAAATATTGCAAATAAGGATACCAACATATTTACCTTCGTTGCGGACAGCACTGTGTATATAGCTCCGCCCATTCCCACCGCCCAATCAAATTGCTGTGGATACTTTGCTATCAGTTTTGGGTGTTTACAGTTTGTTCTGTGGGTTTTGGAAAAACTCTCTCAACAGTGAACATAGATTGTTTAATGAGTTTCTATAGAAGTTTATTTTAGCAATGTAAAACCAAAAAGAGGTATGTTGGTGTGACAGCTTGATTGTAAACTGTAGTTGAACCTGTGCCCTATATATACTGGACCAACGTATCCTCATACTTAAATGTTCTCCCGGCTTAGCACATGCTACATTTGGCTTTGCATATAACAATGCTATACAGTATATAAATGCGCGTGTTCCATTTTGTCTCCAAAGCAAATTATACTCACAAAAGGAGCCTAAGGTTCCCGACCCCTGCTATACAGTTTTTAATGAAACACATTTTTTAGTATACCGTGGACCCGTAATGCCGAAAAGCATTTAAAGTTCATATATATATATATATATATATATATATATATATATATTATTATTTTGTATTTTTTTAAATTCACACCGTAGTTCAGCAACTATCTAATAAAAGCGTTAGAATATTAGTGCAAGAATCTTGACACGCTGTATCGACACTATATTCCTTCAAAGCATCTGTAGAGAGAAAATCACTGTAAAACTTCCCTTCTATGTAGGCACTATTGACTTTTTTATCATTGGAATTTTTTACAGCATCTCTCACCACACAACAAAAAAGGGCAAAACAAACAGTTATTACTGTATTTTTGCTGTTTTGGATTAGATTTATCTGACATTAAATTTACATCACTCATATGTGTCAAATTCAGTCGACATGCACCAGTGAAGTCGATCTCTTCTCTCTTCAGGTACTGCCCGCTGTCTGCTCGGCGGAAAGTTTGGCCTTTTATCAGACCTTGGACAAGCAGCTTTTTGAAAGGCTCCCTGTAAAACGGAATGGATAATACATTCACGTACAGGCAAATTTTGTAGACGATAACCAGGAAGAAAGTGTACCTGTGTGCCACAAGTCCCTGGTCATTGCAGAAATGACTGAAAAAACGTGCGTAGTACAAATGCATGACAGCATGCTCTTTACCTCCGATGTATACGTCCACCGGCATCCAGTGATCCACTAGGTGACGCTCAAAAGGCCTTAGGAAGTTCAGATTTAAAAAACAGAAGAATAAAAAACATTATATATATATATATATATATATATATATATATATATATATATATAGTAAACTACTTAGAACCAAATTGAACTTTGATGAGAGTTCACAATATTCAGGAAAAGCAAGTTGAAACAAACACATCTTGTGTGCAAGTTACATAAGGCACATACATTTCCTGTAAAAGGCAGACATTGTAATTGAGGAACTTTGATCCAACATGGTCCTTCTGAGATAGACTGGCTGTACAAGGGAACTAGTTTCTCCTGTACAGACATAAATTGTAATTGCAAATTTGCCAATGTAGATGGCAGTGGTGCTCTCTGACAAAATTTAGAGGCATTTCATAGACCAGGGTCGTCAAAGTCAAACAGATGGAAGGGCCAAAAAAACCTAAAATTTGAACAATATGTATAGAAAAATCTTCGAGACAAATCTCTTTCCATGTTGGCATTGGGTAAAATAACGGTAATATGTAGCTTACATTTTCAGTTGTAGGAAATTCTTCCCATTGCAATTTACCACTGGGAAACACTACCTTTTTTTGCATGACAAATAATAAATGTCCATAATTGATACATAACAATGAACTCTTGCACTAATATACATTTCATAGTGCCATGTTAAGATGTAGCATGCACCTGTCCACTTGGGTGCACTTACCGTTAATCACGAGGGAAAAAATGCAATGACAAAGTAAGGCACAATAGAGTAGAGTTGGTGTAATTTTTAAGCAGACTTGTTGTGAAACACAGCAACTATTTCAAGCATTTACAACCACCTCACCCAAAATCCAAGCACTTTTCAACCCCTTAAAAACACAACATTAAAATTCAAGCATTTCCAAGGATTTCTAGAACCCATACATACAACCATGTTTTCAGAACTTTGCTACCCACCCTTAATAAAAACTGCTTTCCCTTTTGTATCAAAAGCAACTGCCTGTTATCTTTACACATTCAGTGCCATTGATGTCCCAACTATGATGACACTTCCACTACCCATCTTATTAGCAGAAAATGATGGTGGGGAAAGATTTGTCTCTATAATGGCATGAGCCGGGATTCCAAGTGCCTGTCTTAATGGGTGGATGGTCAGCAGAACGCTATCTCCAGCATGTGTCACACATGGTGCCGGTAATTACTCCTCCTCCACACCTCTCCGCCTTACGCCCTCCCATCTCTGGCGACTGGCGTCTGGTGATAATTGAACCACAGGATAAAGTTATAAACTCGCAAGGCTAAAAATAATTTGGCCCGTGAGTTGGCATTCAGCCAACAATCCTCAAACACATCACGGTGCACGCTGCTATTTCCTCCCTTCTCTGGCCTGCTTTGCTCAGCATGACCGGCATCTTACTTTTCATCACTTCCGCGCATGCAAGACTCAGCAAGCAGACTGAAATACACAAATAGTGTGATTGCTTTTTCGGTTGTGCTATAATGTGTCCTGTTAAAAAAAATGATGGGATGGGAAGTCCCCTGCAAATTCTTTTAAAGCGGCTTTCCAGCTGGCCAAGAAGCTAAAGGGGAAAAAAGTCTGTTTTGTTGAGCTTAGGGTATCACCAACATCCCAGCAACTAACAACTGGGTCTCTATAATTCCTATGAGCACAGTTAGACTTTGTATGAGGACAAGTGCATGTGTGTGTATTCTATGTGGATGTGTGAGTAGCCCAGCTATAATAAGCCTGCTTGAAAACGCAAATTAGGAGAGTGGGTGATATTAGACAATTGTGTTGGTAAGGATATAATTCTATATGCACATGTTAGTGGACTTGCATATTTTGATTAAATACTTGGATACTTGACACTAAGGAGAATACACTTAAAAGTGGAGTGCATTTTCTGAGGTGTCCTTAAAAAAGTTGAAAGTTAAATATTTAAGAACAAAAATTGATAGCTAAAAGTCAATAAATTAACACAGTGCTTCTTAATTATTTTCTGTGCCTGATTTCTTTTTTTACATTTAATAAATAAAAATGTCAATTCAACCGACATGAACTAGATTAACTTAAAACAAAAAGTGCAAAAAGCAATAGAAATTTCAACAGAGCTCGCGAGTGTGGGCACTCCTGTTTTAGTACCAGATTGACTAGCTTATGTCATGAGAACTAATTAATCAGTCTCCACCTGAATTTGCTACCCTTAAACAAGTAAACTACACATTTTACACTATTTCTCAACGACAAACAAGTTTCTACTACAGATTTTTAAAAATTTCGATATTGTAATGTCTTTTTGTTTATGTCTGTGATGGACCCTTTAAGGGAGACCTGGCTTCAGGGAGGAGAGAAGTGACTCGTGGGGAAGTTCAGCTCACAGTCTGTAGCATAAATAAGCTGCGGCTAACAGTAGCTAGTGCAGAATGTGTTTTACCCCTTTTTATTCGTTTATTAAATTGTCAATCAGACCTCATCCGCGACTGTGTATATCTTTGACTACACGTAGGGGCGTTATAATATTGTCAGCAGCTTGATTTACAATAAGACAAGTCAGGGAGTTAGCAAAACTGTTAGCAATGTTTGGAGTCAGAAAAAGCTTATGCTTCAGTGGCTCTGCCCATGTTTCTTATACAATCACAGGTTTGGGGAAGTGAAGGAGGGAAGGGGAGAAAGCGGAGCAACAGAGAGAGATCTGTGCTGCTTTAGATAACCAAAACAATCGACCAGACAAATGAATGAAAACGTCGATACCTATATCTGTCAACTTCCAAAATGTCGACGCTGATAATCGCTCAACCTCTGATAAAAATGGCTTAACAAGGGGCAAAAAGCCTCCTGAAATACAATAAACACATAAGACTACACCTTTTTTGCGCACATTCACTTTTTGCTCCGTGGGAAAATGTTTTTGGGAAAAATTGTAGGAAAAACACAAACCAAGTTACAATAAAAGACTTTTCATACCTGTTAGAGTTATGAGGGTCAGTGTAACGAAAGTAATACCAGGCAGAGTCTACAAAGGTGTCCATGGTGTCGGTCTCCCGCTTTGCTGGGCCATTGCACCTGAACAAACATGCCCACAAAAAGACTAACGTGGGATATCATCAATATTAAACATGGAAATTCCATAGCAAACAACTTATCAATCCTCGTTTGTATGCCTTCAGAAATTGCATTGTCAGATATATATATATATATATATATATATATATATATATATATATATATATATATATATATATAAAGTGATCACTGTTTGAGTGTGACAGCGCTTCCATCTGGCTTTGGAGGTCAAGCCTCTGTAGAAAAGCACAGTTGAAAGCAAACTGGCACGGGAATGTTGGTCCCGTGCCCTGACAAGCAGGCTGTGCTAACAAGGGAATGATCATAATAATAATAATAATAATAATTTCCTTGTATTGTCATTCTGTGTAACAATGTACACAGAACGAAATGTCGATTGCACCTGACCCGATGCAGCCGCAGCCAAGAGAGGGCGCCGCCGACCACTTTTTAAGTCTTAGGAATGACTCGGCCGGGGCGCGAACCCGAACCTCCCAGTCTCAAAGCGGGCGCCTTACCATCTAGGCTACTGAGCTGGTAGTCATGTATTTGTCTTGGAAATGTCACCTTGTGCTCTGTTTGAAAACAGCCCAATTGTATTTGCTTCACATAATGTTTGACAGGGAGGGAGAAGATTCAGGATTTACACAAAAATGGTTGCCCTTCTTTAAATTTATTCAAAGCAGGAAGTGGAACAGTGAAGTCATCTGCTTATCAGTTTCTAATGAGTCTCAGTAGACACATACGCACGGACGCACGCAGATTTGAAGTTTCCTTGTGTATTTTTCACAAATATGTGTCTTACTGTCTGGCGATTTTCTCAAATAAAATGACTTCCTGCACACAAAAAGTCAAACCCCTCAGCAATCACATATTAGTCCACATAGCAAGGCAGTGATTATGATATAAGACCATGGGGTTGCTTAGCAACCATTCTAAAGCGTAATATGGTTAATATTTCGAAGCCAGGTGTTGTCTGACAAAAATGAAAACTAGGAAGCCATGCCAAGGCTATCAGACGCAGAGATCCTGGAAAAATTAAGAAGTATCCGAGTGAGTGCAGGGGGATATGCCACATCTTGCCTTGCACCAGACTGGACGGGCATACAAATAAACATGACTTGACTTGAATGTAGTGACTGCACGGACAGCTGGTGCAGACTTCTCAAGATATAACCCAGCACTACACCCCTAAAGAACGCAATATTTTTTTCAGTCGGATTAAAAAGAATACCAACAATAGAAAAAAAAAACAGTAATCCCTCGTTTAGCATGGGGTTAATGTTCTAAAAAAAGACCTGTGTTATGCAAAATCAATGAAGAAGACACTTTCATTTGTTTACAATTATACAATACTCTCTTATACAATGAAATTAAAAAGTAAACCGTTTTTCACAGGCAAAAAACATTTGCTTAACAAGGTTCAGTATGAACGTGTTTTTTTAAAGAATAACTACTTTACCACCAAATAGACTGTTTAACCAATCAGAATGCACAATTTAATGCACAATGCAAATCTGTGATGTAGCAAAACAACAAAATGTAAACCGTGTAATAACAAGTATTTAAATTATGAGGTTCAACTATGCAACATGCAAACTCCACCCGGGGTGCCTGCGGTATCTGGATTTAAACCCTAAACCTCTGCACAGTCGAGCTACGCACTAACCACCTAGCTGCTGGGCTGCCATTTTAATATATTTGAATTTGTTTTTTTGTATTAAAATAAGAAAATTATTGGTCATTACTGTATAAGATTTTTTTTTCTCCCATAAGCCCAAAAAATATATACAGCACTAATGGAACGAAGTTTTTCTACGTCAAACATGATTCAATTTCTGTGGCATCAGATACTTGTTCTTATTTTAGGGATGAAATTCATATTCAATAACAAAAATAGCTTTAAAATACAGCATGATATTGCAGGATTATTTTCACATTTATTAGAAAAATTATATAAATGTATGGTAACATAAGCAATGTTTTAATTATATAAAACAAGTAAAAAACGATTTTAACAAAGAAAAATGTTTTGTAAAGTAAGCTAAATCAGGAAAAGCAAGTTAGCAGCCCCCTGTACTCCCATGTCTTCATCTGTTCCATCCTCATTTGTCAAAGTGAAGCCAACATAGCTCGTCTTTACCAGGGAACACGCGGCACAATCAAAACAGATTCTTGTCAGGAGACGATCCAGGGTTCAGTAAGAAAGCTGCCTCAGAGAGCTGTAAAGACATGATGAGCGCTCCGGATTCTACTTTCTCAAGGACAGAAGAAGCTCCGTCCCAGTCGCCAGGCTCATATCGCTGTGTTCCCCTGCGTTCCACTCAAACTTTAATTGGAAGTGCTTGACGAGTGAAGGGAACAAATTTCCACTGACGCTTAACAAGGAGGAGAAGACGATAACGGCTCCTTCCCGATTACGCACACGAACGACACGAAATGGGAAGAATTATTTTGGTGTGTGGAAGCGTGCAAACGGGAGCTGATGACCTGTGCCATCTACCACTGAACTGGCTATTGTTGTAATCAAAATGATGTCAAAGTAGGGATTAGCTTTATTGAGTTATAAATTCACTTTATGATCCATCTGCACTTTAAAGTATTCAAAAAGGCCCGATTTATGTCTCAATTAGGCACATTACTTGTAGTGTTCCTCCCCACAATCATGCAGATATCTTGCAAAATACTACACGTAGAGCTGTGACGTTATTGAAGGAACACATCTCTTTCAAAATGTCAAATCCAATTAACACAGGATGTGAGGCAGCGCCGAAACAGACGGCAATTGCATAGTTTATTTTACCTTGGAGAAATTAGAACTTTCCTTACCCTGTTGCTGGGGGTCTTTTGGCAGTTTTGTCCAAGTTGCATGCTTCAACCTACAAATGCTCCATGAGGTTAGTTTACCTACTGGTGTTACAGTGTGCGTTTCTTGCTTACTTACATCACTTTTTAGGCAGGCGATTGTGGCTCTTATTATGATTTTTGCTGTATTTGTTGCGGTTGGTATAATATTGTCTGGCTTGCTCCCCGTTAGCGTCAGGTTTGCAGAATGCTTCCCGTTTTGTTTGCTACCAGTTAGCGGCGTTAGCAGCCGGCCAGTCTGCCGAGTTCACTGGTTTATTCCAGGCTGGGTTCGCATTTGTCGCTATAGCCGTTTTTGGTTAGCCTGACTACCTGCTGAGTGTTTATGGTCGGCCAGCCTCACATTTTCACGCCAAGGCTTTGGCCGCCTTTTTTCCATTTAGCCCCCGTTAGCTTACTGTGTGTTATTTTGCCAGTTAAACCCTTTTTATCTGTTCCCCCCTGTGTTGTACCATTAATGCATCCACCTTCGACACCAAGTCATTCTCCACAAAAAAATACCAAAACTTAGCTTAAAACTCTCGTAACATCAGGAACTTAAAAATGTGACAGCTGTCTTCAAAATACATCTCGGCAAACAATCGGAATATACAGATTAAATATATACATCTGTATATTCTTACATTTGGCATGTTTTAGTTCTCATTATGTTAAGCAAAAATACAGATATATTGCAAAAATTCTGCTCTTAGTTTGTAAAAAGACATCTCACTTTCTGCAAAGTTCCATCAAAACCAAGTTACATCCTCCAGCCCCCTCTTGCTTCTAGTTTGCAACACGACACATTTAAGCGAAGTCACTGATCCGATAATGTGATTCCACTCAAAAGGGTGATGGTGATTTAAAAGGCATCTTGTCTTGCCTGTTTGCACGTCAGCAAGGCCTGGAGAGTATTGATCTGACTTAAAACAACTTCAAGGAAGCAGAAGTGCTGTGAAGCTCACAGAGGTAGCAGCATTTTTACAGTACTAGCGGCTGGCTACGTCATGTTTTGCACGTTTTTTCTGGGACAATTTCCATGCACTATTCTTGGAAGAGCCTATCACGATCATGCCAAATACCTCAAATGAATCTGAAAGTTTACAGATTTGCTGTTTAGGGCGTTACTTATGAGCTTGGATTAACTGCAACTAATATGCAATGGGGCAGCACGGCAGCTCAGTGGTAAACGGGTGTGGCAAAGTTCGGAGGTCATGAGATCGAACCTCCTGTGTGGAGTTTGCATGTTCTCCCCGTGCTTGCACGGGTTTCCTCCAGGCACTTCGGGCCCTCCCACATTCCAAAAACATGCATGTCAGGTTAATTGGCCAGTCCAAATTATCCCTAGGTGTGAATGAGCGAGTGAGTTTTCTGTCTCTGTGTGCCCTGCAACTGGCTGGCAACCAGTTCAGGGTGTCCCCTGCCCACTGCTCGAAGATGGCTGGGATGGGCTCCAGCACACCTGCGACTCTACTGAGGATAATTTATTATTATTAATTATGATAAGCGGTGCAGATAATGGAAGGATGGATAATCTGCAATGTAAAATTCCACGGTGGTGAATAGCTAACTAAATAAGGTGAAAGCAATCCCCACACAGAGCAAAATAATGCTTTTAGCTACAATTGCATCTAACGGCTGCCTCGAGTGTTTGTATGCATGATTGTTAAACCAAGGCTCTTATTGACAACACAATAGCTGTCTTTGCAAAAATGAGCCCTCTTTACTACCACTTAATAGGGTCATTAATTATGAGTGGTGCACATTTTGCAGCTGGAGAACTTATGATCTCCTTGTTGAAAAAAGAGCACATTTTGTAAGTGTTTGTTTATCTCAGCTAATGGACTACATCTGGCAATAAGGCATGGCTGTTTGTTGGATGCAGGTAGTTTGTTTGGACTGATTTTTAGAGGAATGAAAAAAGAACAGGCCAGGTTTTAAAATACCTTTTCAAAATGAAAATTAACTGGTCACATAGAACGGTAAATATTACTGACAAAGCCTAAGATAGTTGACACAAAGAGCAAAATTTGATGTTATTATTTTGTTAACAGAAAGTTAAGTTTTGATTTTCATTTTTATGACACTCCAAAAGAATTTCGACCAGGAAATTGGCTTTATTTCAACTATTATCCTTTTTATCTAAATGTATTCTTAAATTATTTCAGTAGAAAAATAATTAAAACGATTGTAATAATGCTAAGTTTGTTTGATATTTTCGTTATTTCAAATAAATGTAACAACTTTTCATATTTTTCCGATCTTAGAAAAAAAAAACATCTGTCATCTGCCTAATGAGACAATTTTCTTGACTATAAGTACGCATACTTGACAATAAGTATGCATACTAAAAACTTCAGGATTATTTTAGTTAATTGAATTAATCTTACCTTGGACATTTGCAATTGACCCAATCGTGGGCAGCCTCCAGAGGAGACGCCCCCTTTCCAGTGAAACAGGACAACTTTGGCAATGTAACAGGTAATTGTTCTTCTGGGACAGGAACTGGACCACAGCAGCCACAATGCACCACAGGAATGGGCGTGCCCCAGTATCGCTGTCTTGAGATTAACCAGTCCCTGAGCTTGGAGCTGGTAAGATGGCCCCCCACCTTTAACTCCCTGGCCTTTTGGGTAATGGAGTCAAAAGCTTGTTTCCTGGTTAGTCCTGAAAACTGTCAGGAATGCAGAGGAGAAAGAAAAAGACGATGACAGAAGAATCACTGGGCAGCAGTTGCTCAGTGCATTATTGAGGGAGAAGAATACAAAAAACATACGTTAAAGACACAATTTTAAATAGAGATGCAGTGTTGTTCGATGCAATGATAACCATGAAAATAGGTACTAACTTGCCGATAATTTTCTCAATTCTGCGTACAATTTCCCAATTTCCATTCTGAGCCATGCTTGCCAGAAATACTCAGGTAACGTTAATGGCGTCATTACTGCAGTTGTATTTACCTGATCAGAATTAATAACAATTTGTGTTCCATCTTCACAGTCTTTCAAAACATTTGGCCAGGTTAAATTCAGCTTTTTGGCCACTGACAAATGCTCCTCACTGCAGTCTGGTGTGCCTGGTAAAAATAAGTAGTATGAACAGGACACAAAAGGCAAAGCAAATACATGCTTAGACAAAAGGCAAACACTCTGTCCAGTTCTCTTGAGAGTGCTAGACATGCCTCCCTGCATATCATGTTAATTATTACAGTGACGCGATTAATTGTTAGCAGTCCCTTAAGAGTTCATTGGCTTTCACTGTGGGATAAACAACTTGCTACACATTGGCATATATGTGAACCACAATCCTGTTAACAGTAGTGATGCTGTAGTGCTTTGAGAAACACTTTCATCTAATGACAAATCATGGTTGAGTAAAAAAAAGTGCTTTATTACCATTTTCTTGCATATTAATGACGAAAAACCTGTTTTATGTTAATGTACTATTATACGGGAAACTTACCAACCACAGTGTCTAGATAGTCATCAAATGCCTCCTTGCAAGATATGACCACAGGAACCTCTTGGCCAGTAAATTGGTTAATTGCCGTGACCTCTGTCAGGCAGTCTGCAAGTAAGAAAGCAAAATGAAAGCTCTTGCAATCACAAAAAAATATTTGGACAATTGTATTCATCAGAGCCTTTTGTTTTTTAAACAATTACTTCATCAGGTTCATCAATATGCATGAACATTACTATGAGCTTCGTGTATAAATCAATGCTTTCTGGCCATTCAAAAAATGTGTTTTCCATAATTCACAGTTGTTACACCTAACAGTTTAGTTAACACCAGACCCATTCTGGTCCACTAAGAACAGGTACAGTACACACAGTATTTCCGTTGCATTCTATTTAGATAACACGTCAATCTAAATTTAAAAAGACAAGTTTGACTTAGGGATGTGACGCAAGAATTGTATATTGGGTATTGTTGAAAGGATGGAGATACATAAAAAGATCATTCAAACTCCCTTTGTTCTTGAAAAAAACAAAAAACAATATGGAGTAATAACAATAACAGCAGTAATCTCATTACAGAATGCTAATTATAGGTAGTTGATGTCATATTCATGTAGTGTATTATAGTACCCCAAGGTATAATTAACCTGGTAATACTGATCACACTAAATAATGAAACACTTTTATATGCACACAGACCTATAACTCCAAGTCAATTGACGGATCCAAATGTTTTATGATGCATTTAGCTGGCAATTATTGTAGCTCTTTAATAGGGATAGGCAAAGAACAATTTAAGGCATTAGAGCCATTACAAATTTTTCTTTAAAAGGTTCTGGAAATCTAAGGTATGAGAATATAAGAAATAAAGAAAAATGAGAGGAATTGCCATTATTGTCTTGCAATATTAACAGAAATGTTATGTTATGATATAAAGTTATTGTTTAAAGAATATATATATATATATATATATATATATATATATATATATGGTCATTTAAAAAAAAAGTAAAGAATAAGAATTTCATATAATAGTGGAATTAGTGCCTTATAATTGCCGAGTTTATTTTTAAAAAATCTCGTATCCCTCATCCCCAGTCTTTAACATGGGTGGTAAAAACATGCC
The DNA here is from genome assembly GCF_059441175.1 of Urocampus carinirostris. Lineage (NCBI taxonomy): Eukaryota > Metazoa > Chordata > Actinopteri > Syngnathiformes > Syngnathidae > Urocampus > Urocampus carinirostris. The sequence goes on from NC_142350.1 coordinate 28,958,675, forward strand.
TAAGCAAAATTTGACCACACCAATAAACTAACTGCAAGAGGGGAATGGAACTTACCCAAATAAAAACCACTACAGCTTTAATAAACATGCGGTCTTTAATATCGTGACACGACGAGAAAATCGTAGCAATCTTAAAATCAAAATATTGCCATTATCGTTCTCATTATACAGTATACATCAATGTCTACCTTTGCCTGGCCGAAAGGCTTTTTCCAGCATGCAGCGAACTGAGCTGCACCCATGCAGGAGTCTGTGGGAAGGCAGAATGGCTACATACGCTGCACCAAACACCATCTCTGGGGAAGAGATGTACGCTGACAGACTTTCCTCTTTCTCCTCTCCACTCAACTGAGTAAAGAGAAACAGTTTCCGGGGAGTTTTTGAGTCAACATGTAAACATACATACATTCCCCATATTACTTATTCTGAATAATGTGTGGAGGTGTTGGTAACAAGGAGTGATGACAATTCCGGGAAATATTCAAACACACAAGGAGTGCATGTTAATAAGACTGTTGTGAACATTTGTTATAAACACATGCTTTCAATACTTTCTGATTCGTGAAAGAAATACAAACTAAAAGGGTGTCAAGTGGTCTAAAAAAAAAACGAAGTAGCAGGTTGATGAGGAAGTGATATAACACCGGGGAAGACAAGCAGAGAAGAGTACTCAGCACAGGAAGGTCAAAAGTTTCAAACAAAGCAAGAAAGATGAATGAATAAATAACAAGCAGTGGCCCACCTTGAGTTTAAAATCAAAATAGCAGCCAGTGCACTCTCCAATCCAATTTGCTTGCATGGCTTTGACCCCGTACCATTCCGGAAGGTCAGACAGGCCGTCCAGAAGTGGCTAAAGTGGGAAAAAAAGAAAAAAGCCAACCAAAGAATTAATTAGACGTCAATTTAATGCATAAAAACACAAGCAATTTTTTTCACAGTAGCATTTTCACAAAAAAGATATTTCCTGATTGCTTGACTCTCTCTGATCAGCCTGTAAAGTACAAGCCTTCACAACCTGTTATTCTACTTGATGAAAAAAGGAACCTATGCATATCAACCAAGCTGGAGTCAAAATGTCACATCTGGGCATAGGCCTGTGTTGTTATACCTATCTATTTTCATTTGAAGCTGTCAAAAACTGTTACACCACCAAGCACTCGAACTGTGTCACTCACCATTCATTTCCATAAACTTATTAAAATATGAAACCGCACACAATGGCTTCGGTCATCATCTCATGATAGCAGGACAAATATTAAACCCGAAAATAATATCACAGACTGAAAAGAAGAGCAAGGGAGACAAAATGTTTCCGTCCTACAGAGCAGTGATGGCAAGAACTGTCTCCTTGGAAACCAATAAAAGCTTCAATTCAAGCACAATATTGAAACGTATATGTATTTGCACAAACGGATGTAAACGTAGTTCATGCTTTGTCACCTGATTAGGAATTGGAAAACAAAAATTGCAAAAATGATTCATGATTCATCTCATACAAATTCAGAGGGATTGGTTGCATGATACTTCATTAGCATATTTTACTTAACACCAAATAGTGAAAAAGGCAGCCTCTGATACACATTTTTTTCCTCTACCAAATGTTTTGAATTTATCATGATTAAAATATCGAAAACTTGAAAATAATGTAAACTATATACAAGGTTAGTACACCTTTTTTATGGACAATTTCAAGCACTTTTAAGCACTTTCAAGGCAAATCTTAAATTTTCCAGGATCTTCAACGGAAAAAATCCAGCACTGATCAAGGCAACACTTTTTTTGTTGACGTTGACTAAAATAAAGTTGCTATCTTGCTGCTAGCACATACTTTGAGCTATTTTTAGATGTCTCTATCTCTGATCTTTTTGTTTCAATGGCCTGGTATAAACTGACATATATTCTGCCATTCTGCCTCAATAATGCACACATAGTTGGCTATGTCACACTTGTTTAAAAATAGGGAGAGGGGTCAATAACTGCAGGGTAATAATAGACTTCAATACAGAGGACAAAAAAGTACTGTATAAAAGCAGAAAAATGAGTCAAATTTGGATTTGTTTTAATGATATTAATTGCTCTGCAGACTGCTGATTTTTTGCTTTTTGCTCAACTTAATTTGATTTATATTTCTTTGTGTTTCTTTCAAGAGACTCAGTGTCTAAATTGTTTTAATTAGAATTGAAAATATTTCATCTTTTTAATTTATAACATACATAGATTTAATAATTTTAATTCATATTTTATCGTTTTGCATTTTTCTGGATTCTGTGTTGTTTGACTTTAAATTTGTTCAGGGTGTAAAAATCTACAATTGTTTTGCGTTTTACATTTTTATGCAGCTCTGTAAACATTTTAATTTATATTTCATGTGTTTTTCAGAGATATTGTCTTTCATTTTGATATCAATTACAATAGACACATAAATGATTTGTCTATAGATACAAAAATACACCAAACGCAAAATCCTTGACACGGACAAAGAGCTTTCAATATGTCACAAAAACAAAGGACAAAACGTTGCAAAGAATTATTATTTTTTTCGCATCCAAAAATATGAAAGGAAGGAATCTGTTAACCGTTAAAACAATGTTAAGTGTATTTTTGTATTCCATAGCCTTTTTTATTGGTTGTCGCACTGAAAAGTAAAAATTGTTACTTTATATTTGGTCGTGTTGTGTTTTCCAGGGATTTTGTATCCTTGTCCTTAAAGTTCTCGAAAAAGAGCCAAGGCTCCAATGATTAGTGTGATGCACCTTTCCTCTTGGATGCGAGCATTAAGGGGCATTGACGCTTCACATGACAAGTTCATAATGAAGAGCCACCATCTACGTCATTTTTACGCACACATTTTTACATTTATTTTTATTTCACATTTTTAAGGATTTCACAACACCCGTAACCTCCGCTGTATATAATACAATCCTTGAAAATAAATTATCTGACAAAGTTAAATGGTCATTTCAACTGCAGCATGCAATAAAGTGTGTGCCCAATTCTTCGTGTTCTAGAAGAGATTGAATTTATGGCATAGTTCTGGTTATTGAATTAGATAACATTTTTGGTCAAATCAAAACAATTATTAACCAATTGTGATTTTTGCCTGGATTGAACTCGATACGAATCAGATATGGATACGGGCATGGATCAGCTCAGACATTAGACTGACATATATAATCATACAGAAAGACAGCATGGTTAAGTTCTACATCAAACAGTTGAGGACAAGTTCTACATGACAAAACAATGTAAAAATATGTCTTAGAACAAAAAACTGGAAGCATTCAGGGGACAATTTGTTGGTATTATGACTTGGCCAACTACCTTTAGAATAGAATGATAATTTACAGAAACCTCATGTTTCTTGTTAGTGGTCTTACAGGGACCGCTACTTTTTCTTCTGCTAAAGTGACTAAGTGAATTACTACGTATAGCAATAAAACAGCAGTTTGACCGCTTGGAAACTATTATTTAATGTTTTATGATAGACTTGACTTGGGGCGGCAGTAGCTCAGGAGGTAGAGCGATCGTCTTAGGATCAAGGGATCCCAGTTCGAATCCCGGCTCGTCCGTGTTACATGTCGAAGTGTCCTTGGGTAAGACACTGAACCCCTAATACCCCCAATAAGCAGGTTAGCGTCTTACATGGCTGCAATACAAGGTCGCTATTGGGATATGTGGAGCACATTGTAAAGCGCTTTGGGAAGTCATCGACTTGAAAAGCGCTATATAAATGCAGATAATTTCATTTTCATTTCATTGATTGGGAAGTGGAAAGACTACGCGGAATGCTACTAAAATAATTTTGGAATATAAATATTGATATCTGACTTTCAGAGATTGAAAAACGTTGAGCCAGAAAATTTAGATTACTTACCAAAATTTCCCAAAAATCTAACGAATGCTGCTATTGCTTCATAGCATATTATTGCATGAGAGCTGAATTTGGTATAACATCAGAGCTAACAAATGGCACTTTCAAGAAAATCTATGCTTTTGTTTTATATAATGAAATTACAAATGAACCATTTTCAGTGTAAAATCATACAGCAAAAAAATAAAAAATAAATAAAAAATAAAAAAAAACACACAAAACTGATCCACTTGTAAGAAGCGAGTATATTTTTGAGTGTTTCTGTAGTTCGCCTGACACCCAAAAGGTCCCCATTTTAAAACATTTGTTGGAGAGGGATGGGCACCACGAGTCCGTACTTGCCCAAGCCACACCACAGGAAATGGTGCCCCTACGACCCTAGTGGTTAAGGGATCCACCCATCAATCAATAAATAAATACAAATAGAAGTTTTTTGCCCTTGCGCCAGCTAACAGAAAAGTATTCTAATTGTTATGCTCGTCACTGGCATTGATACATAATAAACAGAGCTACATCAGTAATTGATGTTTTTCGGACACTTCCAGGGAGCAATGAACTCTCACAGACCACAAAAGCACCCTGGTTATTAATTACTAGTCTAAAGCAATATTGTGAAAAGCTATTGAATACTCATTCACACAATGACTTTTGGTTGACAGTGCAGCAACAAGTGTTATTATGAAATGATGAAATTTGAAACAAAAAAAATCAATCTAATGATAGCTGTTGTCATCTTGCAAAGAAATAAAGTCATTCAGGTAACAAAACGTGCTTTCTGCATGAGTGCATCATAATATAATCTGAAATTAATGTCTCACAGGCATCATTAACATGCTTGTGAGGGTGATGGGCGTTGAGGAAATCACATGCAGGTTTGGCAAGCTCCATTTTGTCAAGGGCCTCCTGCCTTTCCATCTGCCTCTCTCACTTCCATTTCTTAGCACCCTTTCCTTCCTTTCTTCCCACTTCTCAGTGAAAATTAGAATTGCGCGAACACATTGTCACAGTAGGCTGCTCACACTTCTACTCAAACCTCTGACATGGACCATCATGAGCTACGTCAGTACTGTCGTCAAGAAAAATGCCAGCTTATGAAAATATAATATATTGCTTTGTTGCAACTGTTAAGAGATTAATATGTTTAAGTAAACTTGAAACTGTGTAATGGTGACACCCTCACTTTGGCCAGGACACCAATCTGGCTCCATCGGATGTGTGAAACACGCATTGCCCGTCACTCAAAGCTCATAGCTGATGCAAATGGGTATTCATTTGTGCATTTTTTTTAAGTCGTGGGTGACAACCATAATCTCAAGAACAAAACTTCCTTTCGTTATTAATTTCATGCAAAGCGCAATAATGTATCCTTGTATTTCCAATTAACAACGATTGAGGATGAATGTAGTTTATACAGTTTGCAATGAGTTTAAACTAGGGCTGCAACTAACGATTATTTTAATAGCCAACTAGTCACGGACTATTGAAATGATTTTTCAAATAATCTGATAATTATCATTCTGTCCTTAAATTTAGCATTAAGTTGATTAGATTATGTAGAAAAATTATAATAAGCACAAGCAAAATAGGTACAATATAAATACATGTTTTATGAACACAAAATTAAATAAAAACCTAAAAGTAAATAATATGCAGTCATCAGTCATTACAGACAAAAATCAAAATCAAGTAAATATATTTTATCTCTCTAAACCACATATGTCAGAGTCAAGGCCCGCGGGCCACATTAGGCCCGCGAGAGGGTTTTACCTGGCCCGCGTGACGATATCAATATATTATTAGATCCGGCCCGCAGGCCGCTGCAAGCCAGCAGCCCGCAGTACGCATGAATACTACATTTCCCACAATGCAACGGGGACGCGCCGAGCGGGAGCAAAGCGGGAGGCGGTTTGATTTATTCAGCAGTCGATCAGCAGCAGTCATTAGCATAACAGCAAAAATTAGCCCACATTACCCATCAACAATGGCTAAACGGAAGGTGGACACTGAAAACCGGGGCTTTCAAACAAGGTGGGAGTTGGAGTACATGTTCACGGAGGTAGCTGGAAAAGTATCAGCGTCAGCCTCAAACAAGTAATGTAGAGTTGTAGTAATACAGTACTGTATATAAATGTATGTAAATACAGTAATAATACAGTAATGTTTCCTGTGCAATTACACATTTGAAGTTTTTACTCCGTTCAAGTTTAAAAGTTAAATATGCACATAAAGAAGGTCTTGTTTTTTGTTGTTCCCCTCGGGAATTTTAAAGCTTTATTGTCTATGTTGACTATGTTGTTTTTGTTTGCCGACTCTGTCCTGGGAGTGTTTCTTGTTTTTCGGCTTTTCATGGAAAATAGATCTTGATGTGGACAACAGTCTTTTGATAAAATTGTCTCCTATTTAGCAGAGAAAATGACTTTTGATTGTTATTATTTGTTAATCAGTAATTCCTTTT